>NC_088870.1:1384511-1586313 GCF_032884065.1 Artemia franciscana | reverse complement strand
GCTTCGCGCCCCCCCAAGCCCCCCCGCGCGCGTAAGTCGTTACGCGCCATATTAGTTACACGCCATTGTAGTTGTGTCCCTATGTCCCACCTGTGAATATATCTATACCTCATGATTCTAATGATTGCCCTTGAGCTTTGTTGATGGTGATTGCTAATCGACCATTCCCTGAGTCGCCATCGCCATTTATATATCCCCCTGTGCACCCCGGCGTCCCCTTTGTAGTTATGTCCCTGTGTCCCGGTCGTCATTTATATTCCCTGTGTCCCGGTCGTCATTTGTGTCCCGGTGTCCCAGTCTGTGATTTCTCTTTGAGTGTCCCGGTCGTCATTTATATCCCCCTGTGCCCCCCGGCGTCCCCGTTGTAGTTGTGTCATTTATATTCCCTGTGTCCCGGTCGTCATCCCGGTATACATTCGTTTTTGAATTGGTATATGATGAAATAAATTTTTAATTTTTTCCTTTTTTTTCCTTTTAGTTTTTTTTTTATTGGTTTTGACCTTTTTTTAGGTTTTTTAGTTTTTTTCTTTTTTCTTTTTAGTTTTTTTTGAAGTTTTTATCTTTTTAGTTTTTTTATTTTTATTTATATTTTTTAGTTTTCTCTTTCTCCTTTATTTTTCAGTTTTTTTCCTTTTTTAGGCTTTTTTTCTTTTTTAGTTCTTTTAGTTTTTACCTTTTTTAGTTTTTTTAGTTTTTTAGATGAAATTTTTTTTTAGTTTTTTTCCTTTTTTCTTTTTAGTTTTTCATTGGTTTTTACCTTTTTTTAGCTTTTTTAGTTTTTTTTTCGTTTTTTCTTTTACTTTTTTTATAGTTTTTATCTTTTTTATTTTTTTTTTATTTTTATTCTTAATTTTATTAGTTTTCTTTTTCTCTTCTATTTTTCAGTTTTTTCCTTTTTTTTAGTTTCTTTTTAGTTTTAGTTTTTTTAGTTTTTTTAGTTTTTTAATTTTTTAGCTTTTTTATTTTTTTCATTAGTTTTTAGTTTTTTTGTAGTTTTTGCCTTTTTTTAGTTTTTTCAGTTTTTTTTTTAGTTTTTAGTTTTTTACATTTTTTAGCCTAACCAGGATTTGAACCTGGGACCTTCATTCTCCGTTCTGACACCCTCTCTCACCGAGTGACTACTCCAGCATGTTCATTTTGGTGTTTTAAATGGTATATTATTAACCAAATTAATGTGTTTTACAATATACTAAGCATCGTCATAACAAAAATGACGACAACTAATTTCATGAGGTCAGCCGACACAGAAACATGACGTCACCTGATCCACAGATCCACAGACAGACAACTTATTTATATATATATACTAGCTGTTGGGGTGGCGCTTCGCGCCACCCCAACACCTAGTTGGTGGGGGCGCTTCGTGCCCCCCCCAAGCCCCCCGCGCGCGTAAGTCGTTACGCGCCATATTAGTTACGCGCCATTGTAGTTGTGTCCCTATGTCCCACCTGTGAATATAGATATATATATATATATATATATATATATATATATATATATATATATATATATATATATATATATATATATATATATATATATATATATATATATATATATATATATATATATATATATATATATATATATATATATATATATATATATATATATATATATATATATATATATATATATATATATATATATATATATATATATATATATATATATATATATATATATATATATATATATATATGTTTTTAACTACGTAAAACTTGCGAATATACAACATTCTTTGCTGTCCCATTGTCTGTGCATATAAATAGATTGTCAGGTTTACCGACTCTTGAACATGCAACATATAATGGTCCATGGGAAAACAATCCGTATTCAGATCTATACCTCATGATTCTAATGATTGCCCTTGAGCTTTGTTGATGGTGATTGCTAATCGACCATTCCCTGAGTCGCCATCGTCATTTATATATCCCCCTGTGCACCCTGGCGTCCCCTTTGTAGTTATGTCCCTGTGTCCCGGTCGTCATTTATATTCCCTGTGTCCCGGTCGTCATTTGTGTCCCGGTGTCCCAGTCTGTGATTTCTCTTTGAGTGTCCCGGTCGTCATTTATATCCCCCTGTGCCCCCCGGCGTCCCGTTGTAGTTGTGTCATTTATATTCCCTGTGTCCCGGTCGTCATCCCGGTATACATTCGTTTTTGAATTGGTATATGATGAAATAAATTTTTAATTTTTTCCTTTTTTTCCTTTAGTTTTTTTTATTGGTTTTGACCTTTTTTTAGGTTTTTTAGTTTTTTTCTTTTTTCTTTTTAGTTTTTTTTGAAGTTTTTATCTTTTTAGTTTTTTTATTTTTATTTATATTTTTTTAGTTTTCTCTTTCTCCTTTATTTTTCAGTTTTTTTCCTTTTTTTAGGCTTTTTTTTCTTTTTTAGTTCTTTAGTTTTTACCTTTTTAGTTTTTTTTAGTTTTTTAGATGAAATTTTTTTTTAGTTTTTTTCCTTTTTTCTTTTTAGTTTTTCATTGGTTTTTACCTTTTTTTAGCTTTTTAGTTTTTTTTTCGTTTTTTCTTTTTACTTTTTTTATAGTTTTTATCTTTTTTATTTTTTTTTTATTTTTATTCTTAATTTTATTAGTTTTCTTTTTCTCTTCTATTTTTCAGTTTTTTCCTTTTTTTTAGTTTCTTTTTAGTTTTTAGTTTTTTTAGTTTTTTTAGTTTTTTTAATTTTTAGCTTTTTTATTTTTTTCATTAGTTTTTAGTTTTTTTGTAGTTTTTGCCTTTTTTTAGTTTTTTCAGTTTTTTTTTTAGTTTTTAGTTTTTTACATTTTTAGCCTAACCAGGATTTGAACCTGGGACCTTCATTCTCCGTTCTGACACCCTCTCTCACCGAGTGACTACTCCAGCATGTTCATTTTGGTGTTTTAAATGGTATATTATTAACCAAATTATGTGTTTTACAATATACTAAGCATCGTCATAACAAAAATGACGACAACTAATTTCATGAGGTCAGCCGACACAGAAACATGACGTCACCTGATCCACAGATCCACAGACAGACAACTTATTTATATATATATACTAGCTGTTGGGGTGGCGCTTCGCGCCACCCCAACACCTAGTTGGTGGGGGCGCTTCGTGCCCCCCCCCCCCAAGCCCCCCCGCGCGCGTAAGTCGTTACGCGCCATATTAGTTACGCGCCATTGTAGTTGTGTCCCTATGTCCCACCTGTGAATATAGATATATATATATATATATATATATATATATATATATATATATATATATATATATATATATATATATATATATATATATATATATATATATATATATATATATATATATATATATATATATATATATATATATATATATATATATATATATATATATATGTTTTTAACTACGTAAAACTTGCGAATATACAACATTCTTTGCTGTCCCATTGTCTGTGCATATAAATAGATTGTCAGGTTTACCGACTCTTGAACATGCAACATATAATGGTCCATGGGAAAACAATCCGTATTCAGATCTATACCTCATGATTCTAATGATTGCCCTTGAGCTTTGTTGATGGTGATTGCTAATCGACCATTCCCTGAGTCGCCATCGTCATTTATATATCCCCCTGTGCACCCCGGCGTCCCCTTTGTAGTTATGTCCCTGTGTCCCGGTCGTCATTTATATTCCCTGTGTCCCGGTCGTCATTTGTGTCCCGGTGTCCCAGTCTGTGATTTCTCTTTGAGTGTCCAGGGCGTCATTTATATTCCTTGTGTCCCGGTGTCCCGTCGTCATTTATATCCCCCTGTGCCCCCCGGCGTCCCCGTTGTAGTTGTGTCCCTGTGTCCCGGTCGTCATTTATATTCCCTGTGTCCCGGTCGTCATTTGTATCCCGATGTCCCGGTCTGTATATACATTCGTTTTTTAGTTTTGTTTTTCTCCTTTATTTTTTTCCTTTTTTCTTTTTTTTCTTTTTTAGTTTATTTAGATTTTTAGATTTTTTAGTTTTTTTTATTAGTTTTTAGTTTTTTTGTAGTTTTTACCATTTTTTTAGTTTTTTTTAGTTTTTTTTTTTACTTATGTCCTGGTCGTCATTTATACTCCCTGTGTCCCGGTCGTCATTTGTGTCTCGGTGCTTTGTTGATTGCTAATTTATATTATATTTATATTTATATTTTTTATATTTATTAATATTTTTTTAGTTTTCTTTTTCTCTTATTTTTCAGTTTTTTCCTTTTTTTTAGTTTTTCTTTTTTAGTTTTTATTTTTTTTTTTTTTTGTTTTTTACCTTTTTTTAGTTTTTTTAGTTTTTTTAGTTTTTTAGCTTTTTAGTTTTTTTATTAGTTTTTAGTTTTTTTTTAGTTTTTGCCTTTTTTTAGTTTTTTCAGTTTTTTTTAGTTTTTAGTTTTTTACCTTTTTTAGTTTTTTTTAGTTTTTTAGCTTTTTTAGTATTTTTTCTTTTTAGTTTTTTTTTGTAGTTTTTACCCTTTTTTAGTTTTTTTTCTTCTTTTGTATTAGTGTGAAATAATTCAGACGTCATATGCGGACAAACACGACGTCACTCGACAGACAGACAGACAGACATAACCCACAAACAACTTATTTTTATATATATTTATTCATATTTTTTTAGTTTTCTTTTTCTCTTTTATTTTTCAGTTTTTTCCTTTTTTTTTAGTTTTTTTCTTTTTTAGTTTTTAGTTTTTGTTAGTTTTTTACCTTTTTTTAGTTTTTTTAGTTTTTTTCGTTTTTTAGCTTTTTTAGTTTTTTATTAGTTTTTATTTTTTTTGTAGTTTTTGCCTTTTTTTATTTTTTTCAGTTTTTTTTTAGTTATTAGATTTTTACCTTTTTTTAGTTTTTTTAGTTTTTTAGCTTTTTTAGTTTTTTTTTCTTTTTAGTTTTTTTTTGTAGTTTTTACCTTTTTTAGTTTTTTTCTTCTTTTGTATTAGTGTGAAATAATTCAGACGTCATATGCGAACAAACATGACGTCACCTGATCCACAGATCCACACACAGACAACTTATTTTTATATATATAGAATATATAGCTGTTGGGGTGGCGCTTCGCGCCACCCCAGCACCTAGTTGGTGGGGCGCTTCGCACCCCCCCCCCCCAAGCCCCCCCCGCGCACGTAAGTCGTTACGCACCATATTAGTTACGTGCCATTGTAGTTGTGTCCCTGTGTCCCACCTGTGAATATAGATAGATTTATATATGTGTTTCAAACTACGTAAAAATTGCGAATATACAACATTCTTGGCTTTCCCATTGTCTGTCCATATACAAAGCCGTATGTACTAATAATGACGTCATATACAAACGCTCTTTTTACAAACAAACAAACATGCATACACACAACTCGTTTTTATATAGATAGATAGATAGATAGATACAATACAAATTAAATACGTAAAATTTGTGAATATACAACAGTCTTCGCTGTCCCATTGTCTGTGCGTATAAATGATTGTCAGGTTTACCGACCCTCAAAGATGCAACATACAATTGTACATTGGTAAAGCAATCTGTATTAAGATCTATACCGCATTTTTCTAGTGATTGCCCTTGAGCTTTGTTGATGGTGGTTGCAGATGCTAATCGAATTGGGAATTGCAATCTTTTAAATTGAAAAAGCAGATCCGTTGGAATCATGGGAATGCGAGGAATAAGAACAGCCTCACCCTCATAAGGCCCTGTCAAGATTGTGGCCTCTATTAGGTTTTCCATTGTTTTTTTTTACGGCAAGTCCCGTGCCATTGCAAAGCTTTGGTGGGTTGATATTTCTTAAAAGTATTATTGGTACGCCTATTTTTATTTGTAGCACGTGTGGTGGAAACCCTTAAGGATCTATGGAATTTAAAAATTCAGATGGATAATTAACCGCTTCATTTTTTTCCAAAATACAAATTAACTGCGTAAAACTTGCGATATTACAACATTCTTCGCTGTCCAATTGTCGCTGCATATAAATAGATTGTCAGGTTTACCGACCCTCAAACATGCAACGTACAATTGTCCATGGAAAAAACAATCAGTATTAAGATCAATACCACATTTTTCTAATGATTGACCTTGAGCTTTGTTAATGGTGATTGCAAATGCTAATCGAATTGGGAATTGCAATCTTTTAAATTGAAAAGGCAGATCCTTTGGAATCATGGGGAATGCGAGGAATAAGAACAGCCTCACCCTCAAAAGACCCTGTCAAGATTGTGGCCTCTATTAGGTTTTCCATTGTTTTTTTACGGCAAGTCGAGTGCCATTGCAAAGCTTTGGTGGGTTTATATTTCTTAAAAGTATTATTGGTACGCCTATTTTTAGTTGTAGCACGTATGGTGGAAACCCTGAAAGATCTATGGAATTTAAAAATTCAGATGGATAATTAACGCTTCATTTGGTTCCAAAACTGTGGTCGACTGACTTGTAAAGGACTGGTTTCACCATTGAAATTCAAGGCCTTGCAATAGGGACAAATTTTAGACATTGTCCCGATTTGAACACATCTACTCAAGCTATAATCATCGACTGGGCTGTACCTGAATGCCAGGCGATAACTTTCAGGTTGCTCTGATTCCTCGGCACGCTTTCTTTTCTTACTTTCTCTATCAGCAGCATGCCTGATTTCTTGTTGTTCTTGTGATTCCTCGGCACACTTTCTTTTCTTACTTTCTCTGTCAGCAGCAAGCCTGATTTCTTGCTGTTCTTGTGATTCCTCAGCACGCCTTCTTTTTTCACTTTCTCTTTTAGCAGCAAGTCTGCTTTCGCGTTGCTCTGGTAGTTCCTCGGCACGCTTTCTGTTCTTTCTTTCTCTATCAGCCTCAAGCCTGTTTCCCTGCTGTTCTTTTGATTCCTCGGCACGCCTTCTTTTTTTCACTTTCTCTTTTAGCAGCAAGTCTGCTTTCGCGTTGCTCTGGTAGTTCCTCGGCACGCTTTCTTTTCTGACTTTCTCTATCAGCAGCAAGTTTTTTGGCATAGACTCTTTGAGCATCTTCATCAGTCATTGTAAACTAAACATTAATAGATTTCTACGTGAACATATGTCTTATATAACTTGAATGACGTCACCGTCAAAGCAAAAATGACGGCAACTAATTCATGACGTCAGCCGACACAGAAACATGACGTCACCTGACACCTAATTCATGACGTCAGCCGACACAGAAACATGACGTCACCTGATCCACAGATCCACAGACAGACAACTTATTTTTATATATATAGATAGATAGATAGATATACATATACATATATATATATATATATATATATATATATATATATATATATATATATATATATATATATATATATATATATATATATATATATATACATGTATATATATATATATATATATATATATATGTATATATATATATATATATATATATATATATATAATATATATATATATATATATATATATATATATATATATATATATACAAAGCACCGGGATACAAATGACGACCAGGACACATGGAGTATAAATGACGACCAGGACATATGTAAAAAAACTAAAAAACTAAAAAAAAAGTTAAAAACTACAAAAAAGAAAAAGAAAAAAAAAACTAAAAACTAATAAAAAAGCTAAAAAAACTATAAAAACGAAAAAAGAAAAAAGGAGAAAACCATAACTAAAATAAATAAAAATAAAAAAAACTAAAAAGGTAAAAACTACAAAAAAAACTAAAAAGAAAAAAATCTAAAAAAAACTAAAAAAAGTAAAACCAAAAAAAACTAAAAAGAAAAAAGGGGAAAAACACAAAAATTTATTTCATCATATACCAATTCAAAAACGAGTGTTTATACAGACCGGGACACCGGGACACAAATGACGACCGGGACACAGGGAATATAAATGAGGACCGGGACACAGGGACACAACTACAACGGGGACGACGGGGGGCACGGGGGGATATATAAATGACGACGGGGACACATGGAATGTTCGATTAGCAATCAACAAAGCTCAAGGGCAATCATTAGAATCATGAGGTATAACTAAAATAACTACAAAAAAGGTAAAAAACTAAAAAAAAGACCAATTCAAAAACGAATGTATATATAGACCGGGACACCGGGACACAAATAGCGACCCGGACACAAGGAATATAAATGACGACCGGGACACTCAAAGAGAAATTACAGACTGGGACACCGGGACACAAATGACGACCGGGACACAGGGAATATAAATGACGACCGGGATAAAGGGACACAACTACAACGGGGACGCTGGGGGGCACAGGGGGATATATAAATGACGACGGCGACACAGGGAATGGTCGATTAGCAATTACCATCAACAAATTTTAAGGGCAATCATTAGAATCATGAGCTATAGATCTGAATACGGATTGTTTTCCCATGCACAATTTTATGTTGCATGTTCAAGAGTCGGTAAACCTGACAATCTATTTATATGCACAGACAATGAGACAGCCAATAATGTTGTATATTCGCAAGTTTTATGTAGTTAAAAATATATATATATATATATCTCTCTATATCCACAGGTGGGACACAGGGACACAACTACAATGGCGTGTAACTAATATGGCGCGTAACGACTTACTTGCGCGGGGGGGGCTTAGAGGGGCGTGAAGCGCCTCCACCAACTAGGTGTTGGGGTGGTGCGAAGCACCACCCAACAGCTAGTCTATCTATATAAAAATAAGTTGTCTGTCCGTTACGCCAGATTATATCTTATCTATATATAAAAATGAAACTAAACTGAAAAGCAAACTGAAACTAAAAATTTAGAAACTGGGAATTGCATAAATATTTCTATATATTTTGACAATAGATTAAAGTAATTCGAAAACCTTATAACAGAGATTTATAATTTTGAGGTTTATTATAAATTGTTGAGTGTTAGCATGCTTGGCACGTAAAATTTTTTCTAACAGTCAATGTTAGAATGAACACTGACAAATTGAAAAACATTGAACAACATAGAATGCTACCAAAAAGCAAAACCAGGCTTGCAGTTCAATAAGAAAGGGCCAGATTAAGATTGTGCAATTTACGTCAACGCAGGCGTGTCGAGGAACTACCAGAGCAACGCGAAACCAGACTTGCTTCTGAAAGAGAAAGTAAAAAAAGAAGGCATGCCGAGGAATCACAAGAACAGCAAGAAAACAGGCTTGCGGCTGATAGAGAAAGTAAGAAAAGTAAGCGTACCGAGGAATCACAAGAGCAACCTGAAAATAATCGCCTAGCATTCAGGTATAGCCCAGTCGGTGATTATAGTAGATGTGTTCAAATCGGGACTATGTCTAAAATTTGTCCCTATTGCAAGGCCTTGAAATTCAATGGTGAAACAATGGGAATGTGTTGCGCCTCAGGAAAAGTTAAACTTCCTCTATTGGCTGCACCACCAGAGCCATTGAAAACTTTGCTTACTGGAACTACGTCAGAATCTAAGCGTTTTTTTTATCACAGAACAGAAAATATAACTCATGTTTCCAAATGACGTCGTTTGGTACCCAAATCGAAAATCCAGATCAATGTATGCCTACTTTCAAAGTAAAAGGGCAAATTTATCATAAAGCAGGGTCCCTTCTACCATTCTCAGGCGAGAATCATAAATTGTTAATATTGTACTTCATCAGTGATAGAAATTTTGAATTGAATGCACGTTGCAAAATTTCTCCCAACGTTGAAAGGACAATCGTTTCCCAATTGCAACATCTTTTCCACGAAAATAATATTTTAGTGCGTCTGTTCAAAACAGCCATCGATTTGATGCCTACTGATACGCATAAAATTGTTATTTCCGCTGACAAAACGCCTCCTGGTCAACATGTGCGTAGATACAATGCTCCAACTATCGACGAAGTGGCAATCGTTATGGTCGGTGATCAGTTTTTACCTCGAGCTATTATTCTTCATAAGCGAAACGCTCAGTTGGTAAGAATTGCTGAAACTCATCGATGCTACGATGCCCTACAATATCCTATCATTTTTTAGGATGGAGCCGACGGCTATCACTTTAATATTAAATTGATGAATCCAGCCACTAACAAAGAAATGAATAAGAAATGCAGTGCAATGCATTATTATTCCTATAGACTAATGATTCGGCAGGATGAAGAGAATTTCATTTTAAAATGCCGTCAATTGTTTCACCAATATGTCGTTGATATGTATGCAAAAATTGAATCAGAACCTTTGCTATATATCCGCCTGAATCAGACCAAGCTCCGCTCTGAACAATACATTCATTTGCGAGATGCAGTTGTAAATGACGGTAATACCACAAACGTTGGAAGATTAACGATTTTACCTTCGTCATATGCTGGCAGTCCCCGTCATATGCATGAATATACTCAAGATGCTATTGCGCATGTTCGTCTCTATGGTCGTCCAGATTTATTTATTACATTTACATGTATGTATTGAAACATTGGGAATGGGTTGCGCCTCAGGAAAAGTTAAACTTCCTCTATTGGCTGCACCACCAGAGCCATTGAAGACTTTCCTTACTGGAACTACGTCACAATCTAAGCGTTTTTTATCACAAATCAGAAAATATAACTCATGTTTCCGAATGACGTCGTTTGGAGCCCAAATCGAAAATCCAGATCAATTTATGTCTACTTTCAAAGTAAAAGGGCAAATTTATCATAGAGCAGGGTCCCTTCTACCATTCTCAGGCGAGAATCATAAATTTTTACAATTGTACTTCATCAGTGATAGAAATTCTGAAT
Source organism: Artemia franciscana (assembly GCF_032884065.1). NCBI lineage: Eukaryota > Metazoa > Arthropoda > Branchiopoda > Anostraca > Artemiidae > Artemia > Artemia franciscana. The sequence continues at coordinate 1,575,630 of NC_088870.1, read as the reverse complement.
TGAATGCACGTTGCGAAATTTCTCCCAACGTTGAAAGAACAATCGTTTCCAGAACAATTCCGTGGATCTTTTAGGGGTTTCCACCACACGTGCTACAACTAAAAATAGGCGTACCAATAATACTGTTAAGAAATATCAACCCACCAAAGCTTTGCAATGGCACGTGACTTGCCGTAAAAAAAAAACAATGGAAAATGTAATAGAGGCCACAATCTTGACAGGGCCTTTTGAGGGTGAGGCTGTTCTTATTCCTCGCATTCCCATGATTCCAACGGATCTGCCTTTTCAATTTAAAAGATTGCAATTCCCAATTCGATTAGCATTTGCAATCACCATCAACAAAGTTCAAGGTCAATCATTAGAAAAATGTGGTATTGATCTTAATACGGATTGTTTTTCCCATGGACAATTGTACGTTGCATGTTCGAGGGTCGGTAAACCTGACAATCTGTTTATATGCAGCGACAATTGGACAGCGAAGAATGTTGTATATTTGCAAGTTTTACGCAGTTAATTTGTATTGTATCTATCTATCTATCTATCTATATCAAAACGAGTTGTGTGTATGCATGTTTGTTTGTTTGTAAAAAGAGCGTTTGCATATGACGTCGTTATTAGTACATAAGGCTTTGTGTATGCACAGACAATGGGAAAGCCAAGAATGTTGTATATTCGCAAGTTTTACGTAGTTCAAAACACATATATAAACCTATCTATATTCATAGGTGGTACACAGGGACACAACTACAATGGCGCGTAACTAATATGGCGCGTAACAACTTATGCGCGCGGGGGGTATTCCGGTATATTCTGGCCTAGGAAAATGATTTAGATAGGTGAGAAGTTTGAGAAAAATCGTTAAGAGCCTTGTTTTGGTTTCCGCAAATGATATCATGTAGTAAAAATTGTAATGGCGTCATGACAATTGTCACACTATGAGTAAAAATGTGTCACACTATGTGTCTTGTGTGAAGAAGTTTGTATTAAATTACTAAAAGAGCAAAATACTGGTAATTGCAAAAAATATTTGCATATATTTTGACAAGAGATTACAGCACCGTAAAAACCTAAAAAAGAAAACAAAATTTTGAAGCTTAGAAGGGATCATTGTTAGAAATCAGACTTCAGTCTGAAATTTTGGAAGTTCAACATAACTCCATAGGGTATAGTCTACCTAAGCTTTGAGATTCTGAGCTTAATATGACAAGTGGACCAAGCGATTTGGAAACAGAAAAAATATTTCATAGGTTGAAAAGTATACCTGCTAATAAAGTGTGCTTTGATTGCACCATGAAAAACCCAACATGGGCCAGTGTGAATCTAGGAGTCTTCCTTTGCTATAATTGCGCTGCTATCCATAGAAGATTGAGTGTCCACATTAGTTTTGTTAGGTCTATTGACTTAGATTCATGGAAATGGCCACAAATTAGGAACATGCAAGTGGGTGGAAATGCAACAGCACAATCCTTTTTTGGTCAACATCATATGTATTTGACGGCCCACCAGAAATATAAAAGTGATGGTGCTCAATTATACAGAGATAAGCTTGCATTATGGTCTGGACAAGCTATGAAGATGTATGGAACACAGCTTTATATTGATAATTTCAACTCTAGCCTGTCAACTTTACATAAAGAAAAGGAAACGGATGAAAAAGGAAAGGAAATCGAAAAAGAATCAAAAGAAACTGTAACTGTTCCTCCCAGCTCTCAGGTGGACACGAACGATTACCCTCCTCCGCTAGTTAGTCTAAAAAAGGGAAATGAGAAGTCAAAACAGGAAGAAATGTTGCCAGATTTCAGCGTCGAAGGTCTTCTCACTGGCGGTGTTGTGCCTAAGCCTCCAACAAAAGCAAAATATATAGGCCAGGAAAAGCCAGCTGCCAAAAAACCTGGTCTAGGTGCAAAAAAGGGATTAGGTGCAACTCGGATCAATTCGGTCGATTTTTATGAGCTTGAAAAGCGGTTGGAAAGGCCTCAAACATCTCCCATACTGCCAACTACACTAGCTCTAGACGAAAATAAAATGGCGTCCTTAAGACTAGCTTATGAAGATTTAACAGTTCCTGCTGTGAAAGAATCTGAAAATCTGAAAAATGCAGACTCCAAAAAGCCAGAGCAGATTGAAAAGCTAGGCATGGGAATGACGGATGGATTTCAACGGTCGTCTATAAGCCATTCTGCATTTTCTGATATGAATGTTATTGTGCAAGAAGGATCCAGAGAGAAGCTGGCAACCATGCCTGGGTCTTGCCGTAATAATATCTTCGAAGATTATAGCGATGATTTTGTCCTTGTTGGAACAACCTCTTCTTCTAAGAGTTGTCTGAAGTCAATTGATGATCCTCTGAGGCAGTTTTACGCCTCAAAGCCTTCGAATTTTTCAGAGAGTGGTGGATCATCAGCAAGTGCTGTTAAAGAAGCTCCACGCTCTAACTTTAGCTCCAATTTTGCAAACAGTGACGAAGCAATGAAGAGATTCAGAAATGCTAAAGCAATCTCAAGTGAACAATTTTTTCAAGATAATTCCAGTGCTGATTATGAGCGTCAAGTTTACACTAGTCACTTTGAAGGATCTTCCAGCATTTCATCTGCCGAATATTTTAATAGAACTGAAGTCCTACCTGGGTCAAGATACCCACTGAATGCTATCTCCTTGCAAGCTCCAGATTTTTACGAAGTCCGGGAAAGTGTTCGTCAAGGCATAACCAGAGTTGCTGGAAGATTGTCCTCCTTAGCCTCTGGTGCCATGAGTCAAACACAGGACAAACATGATGAAACATCATATTCGTCAAATACAGACACAGACACAGACACATAAACATGAACAAATATATGATTGTAAGCGTCGGTGCCAGATAGAAGAAGAAAAAGACCAAGGTTTCGTTGGTTTTGAGTTCTTTGCTTTTGGATTTTGGGCTATTTTTAATCGTTACTCTTAGTTCGATAGAAAAGAGTTGCCGCTTAAATTCGTGTTTTGTATGATTGGACCTCATGATAAATAAATATTCTTGTCTTCTTGGTAATAATCAAATAGCTTTGAATAGCCTCCGTATGAAAAGACGTTAAATTGGGCAAAGAGCAAAAAACTGGCAATTGTGAAAATATTTATAAATATTTTAACAAGGGATTACAAAAATTCAAAAACCTCATAAACAAATTTAAGCTTAGTAGAAATCGCTGTTGAAAAATTTATGTTGTTAAAATTAATTTATTTTTATAAGTGCAAGCAATGTATGGGAGCATATAATATTATGCATGGAGAAATTTATATCAAGTTTCTTAAAGAGCAAAAAAGCGTTTTTTTTTCCAAAAATATTTTAATATGGGATTTCAAAAACCTTAAAAAAAGATAATCTGTGTTAGAAATCAGATTTACTTCAACAATCAAACAACTTTCAATAGACTGGAGTATGAGAAGGCAATAAATAAATTTGCCCTTTTACTTTTGAAAGTAGGCATAAAATGACATTGATCTTCGATTTGGGCACCAAACGAGCACAAAAAAGGCACAAAATTGGGCACAAAAAAGGGAGCCAGCTAATATATGCTCCTCCTATCGCCCAATTACTGTGTCACCAGTTGTGTGTGAGCTTTTTGAAATGCTTACATTGCCGAATGTTAGGAACTGTTACCAAATGCCAAACTACCAGTTTGGCTTTACGGTAGGTCTTGGTTGAGGTGATGCTCTGTTCACCCTTGCTAAAATATTCTAATATAATAACAATAATAAATGTTATTATTATTACAATTATTGTGATATTAACTACAATATTACAAGTTTCTACAAGTTTCTTCGATTGGCAAGCAACTAAAGCTCATGGAGAGTAGAGCTCCTCAGGAAGTTTAATTCACTCTAACTCTATTTATGTAAACTGGCTAAAAAAAAAAGCAGTTGAAATTAAGTGTGTGACTAAAAAAAAGGAAAAGGCATGTTTATTCAATGAGATCCCTGTTGGTTGATGCTTCTCGACAAGTTTCTTTATATTTGGTTCTATTGATGTTAATGATAGTCGAAAATCCCTCCTTTTCATAATGTCAAGTCTATTGCGAGCTTTTGATAAAATTTGAGAAACACGACTAAATCCCGCTTCAACGAGATAAGATGTAGGAAAAGTAATAACGTAGAACTGCGCTTTATCCCAGAGCAAAGGGGTACTCTGTAGCAACATCATTTGTTTTCCATATATTGTACTTTCTATCTTTGAATTTTGCACTTATTATTTCATCACTTTGTAATTCGATGAGGGGCTCTTGCAAAGACAATCTATTTCGGCAACATTAACTTTGAAAGCAATTGAAACACAAATCGGTATATCCATTCCGAGTAAGTAACTAAACATATTCAAAATAATGTAAATTACAGTAGAAATTGAATTCTTAAAAATAAAGAGCGTTGGTTTTCTTCATGGACACCCAAAATATCATTGTGGACCCCCAATTTGTTGTGTTTTGCCTGTGGACCCCCGAAAATATTACATGGACCCCTAGGGTCCATGTGGACCCCAGTTGAGAACCACTGGTCTAAATAGACGCTCTGCTAAATTGCCTTACCCTTGAATTCATACTAAACGCTCCAGATTTTCTCGGAAAAATTCAATAAAAATGTGTTGGAACATTTATTAAAGTAATGTTGATTCAAACTGTTCTATTTCGTTTTCTAAACATAGTTTTAAACTGTATCTAATAAATAATTATTAATAAATATCAATATCATGGTTGCCAATGGTGTTGTTTATTTACATTAAGTTTATCATTTGATTTATATTGTGGGCTGTAAGTTTAATGTAGGGTTTTATTTTCTTTTCTATGATGTGTATGTTTATTATTATTTTTCATTACTTTTATAATATTATTGGTGATTTCCTCTTAGGGTCCCAGTTTCTGGGTATAGCTCACTTTGTAGGCAACCTATTTAAATATTTTTGTTTTCTTTTGTATAATTTATTAAAGTGTCATAGCGAGTCAAACTACTTTGAAAAATTAAAATAGCTTGAACTGGAACTAGGTAGAAGCAAATGAAGATTGCTTCTGAAGCAAACGTGACACATTTTTACACATAGTGTGACAATTGTCATGACGCCATTACAATTTTTACTAGATGATATCATTTGCGAAAACCAAAATAATGCTCTTAGCGAATGTCAAACTTCTCACCTATCTAAATCATTTTCCTAGGCCAGAATATACCAGAAATTTAATTTTGCCGAATATTATATATATTTATATATATATATATATATATATATATATATATATAAATAAGTTGTCTGTGTGTGTGTCTGTCTGTCGAGTGACGTCATTATATGACGTCTGAATTATTTCATCATATTCCAATTCAAAAACGAATGTATTCAAGCCGAAGTAGCTGAGTTGGTAAAGCGTTATGTTCCAGGTCCGAGAGGTTCCAGGTTCGAACCTTGGCTTTAGCATTAATACAAAAGAAGAAAAAAACTAAAAAGAAAATACTAAAAAACTAAAAAAGCTAAAAAACTAAAAAAGCTATAAAACTAAAAAAAATAAAAAAAGGTAAAAAACTAAAAACTAAAAAAGAAAAAAACTAAAAAAAAACTAAAAAAAGGTAAAAACTAAAAGAAAAACTAAAAAGAAAAAAAACTAAGAACTAATAAAAATACTAAAAAAAAATAAAACCTGAAAAAGAAAAAAAACTAAAAAAGGAAAAAAACTGAAAAATAAAGGAGAAAAAGAAATCTAAAAACCGGGACACAGGGAATATAAATGACGACTGAGACACTCAAAGAGAAATTACAGACTGGGACACAAATAACGACCGGGAGATATAAATGACGACCGAGACACTCAAAGATAAATTACAGACCGGGAAACAAATGACGAACAGGACACCGGGACACAGGGAATATAAATGACGACCGGGACGCTCAAAGAGAAATTACAAACTGGGACACTGGGACACAAATGACGACCGTGATACTGGGAATATAAATGACGACCGGGACACAGGGACACAACTACAAGGGGGATGCCGGGGGCACAGGGGGAAATATAAATGACGACGGGGACACAGGAATGTTCGATTAGCAATCACCATCAACAAAGCTCAAGAGCAATCATTAGAATAATCAGGTATAGATCTGAATACGGATTGTTTTTCCCATGGACAATTATATGTTGCATGTTCAAGAGTCGGTAAACCTGACAATCTGTTTATATGCATAGACAATGGGACATCAAAAAATGTTGTATATTCGCAAGTTTTACGTAGTTAAAAACATATATATATATTTATATATATATATATATATATATATATATATATATATATATATATATATATATATATATATATATATATATCTTTCTATATTCACAGGTCGGACACAGTTACACAACTACAATAGCGCGTAACTAATATGGCGCATAACGACTTACGCGCACGGGGGGGCTTGGGGGGGCGCGAAGCGCCCCCACCAACTAGGTGTTGGGGTGGCGCGAAGCGCCACCCCAAAAGCTATCTATCTATATATATAAAAATAAGTTGTCTGTCTGTGGATCTGTGGATCAGGTGACGTCATGTTTCTGTGTCAGCTGACGTCATGAAATTAGTTGTCGTCATGTTTGTTATGACGATGCTTAGTATATTGTAAAACACATTAATTTGGTTAATAATATACCATTTAAAACACCAAAATGAACATGATGGAGTAGTCACTCGGTGAGAGAGGTTGTCAGAACGGAGAATGAAGGTCCTAGGTTCAAATCCTGGTTAGGCTAAAAAAGGTAAAAAACTAAAAACTAAAAAAAAAACTGAAAAAACTAAAAAAAGGCAAAAACTACAAAAAAAACTAAAAACTAATAAAAAAAATAAAAAAGCTAAAAAACTAAAAAAAACTAAAAAAACTAAAAAACTAAAAAAATAAAAACTAAAAAAAAACTTAAAAAAAAGGAAAAAACTGAAAAATAGAAGAGAAAAAGAAAACTAATAAAATTAAGAATAAAAATAAAAAAATAAAAAAGATAAAAACTAAAAAAAAAGTAAAAAGAAAAAACGAAAAAAACTAAAAAAGCTAAAAAAAAAGGTAAAAACCAATAAAAAACTAAAAAGAAAAAAAGGGAAAAAACTAAAAAAAAATTTCATCTAAATAACTAAAAAAAACTAAAAAAGGTAAAAACTAAAAGAACTAAAAAAGAAAAAAAAAACTAAAAAAAGGAAAAAACTGAAAAATAAAGGAGAAAAAGAAAACTAAAAAAATAAAAATAAAAAACTAAAAAGATAAAAACTTTAAAAAAAACTAAAAAGAAAAAAGAAAAAAAAGAAAAAACCTAAAAAAAGGTCAAAACCAATAAAAAAAAAACTAAAAGGAAAAAAGGGAAAAAATTAAAAATTTATTTCATCATATACCAATTCGAAAACGAATGTATACCGGGATGACGACCGGGACACAGGGAATATAAATGACGACCGGGACGCAGGGACACAACTACAACGGTGACGCTGGGGGCACAGGGGGGACATAAATGACGACGGGGAACAGGCAATGTTCGATTAGCAATCACCATCAACAAAGCTCAAGGGGCAACAAAGCTCACCATCAAACAAAGAGGAACGGGACGCTCAAAGAGAAATTACAGACTGGAACACTGGGACACAAATGACGACCGGGATACTGGGAATATATATGACGACCGGGACAGAGGGAATGTTCAATTAGCAATCACCATCAACAAAGCTCAAGGGCAATCATTAGAATCATGAGGTATAGATCTGAATATGGATTGTTTTTCCCATGGACAATTATATGTTGCATGTTCAAGAGTCGGTAATCCTGACAAATGACGACCGGGACAGCGGGACACAAGGAATATAAATGACGCCCGGGACACTCAAAGAGAAATCACAGACTGGGACACCGGGACACAAATGACGACCGGGACACAGGGAATATAAATGACGACCGGGACACAGGGACATAACTACAAAGGGGACGCCGGGGTGCACAGGGGGATATATAAATGACGATGGCGACTCAGGGAATGGTCGATTAGCAATCACCATCAACAAAGCTCAAGGGCAATCATTAGAATCATGAGGTATAGATCTGAATACGGATTGTTTTCCCATGGACCATTATATGTTGCATGTTCAAGAGTCGGTAAACCTGACAATCTATTTATATGCACAGACAATGGGACAGCAAAGAATGTTGTATATTCGCAAGTTTTACGTAGTTAAAAACATATATATATATATATATATATATATATATATATATATATATATATATATATATATATATATATATATATATATATATATATATATATATATATATATATATATATATATATATATATATATATATCTATCTATATTCACAGGTGGGACATAGGGACACAACTACAATGGCGCGTAACTAATATGGCGCGTAACGACTTACGCGCGCGGGGGGGCTTGGGGGGGGACATAGGGACACAACTACAATGGCGCGTAACTAATATGGCGCGTAACGACTTACGCGCGCGGGGGGGCTTGGGGGGGGGGCGCCACCCCAACAGCTAGTCTATATATAAAAATAAATTGTCTGTGTGTGGGTCTGTCGGGTGACGTCATGTTTGTGTGTTGACTGACGTCATGTTTTCGACTGACGAAATTAAAGACCGGGACATCGGGACACAAATGACGACCGGGACACCGGCACATAGGGAATATAAATGACGACCGGGACACTCAAAGAGAAAGCGACCGGGACACAAGGAATGTTCGATTAGCAATCACCATCAACTAAGCACCGGGACACAATAGACGACCGGGACACAGGGAGTATAAATGACGACCAGGATATAGTAAAAAAAAACTAAAAAAACTAAAAAAAAGGTAAAAACTACAAAAAACTAAAAAGAAAAAAAAACTAAAAACTAATAAAAAAAAATAAAAAAGCTAAAAAAGAAAAAAAATAACAAAAGGCAAAAAAATGAAAAATAAAGGAGAAAAACAAAACTAAAAAAAAATAAAAAAATCACCATCAACAAAGCTCAAGGGCAATCATTAGAATCATGAGGTATAGATCTGAATGCGGATTGTTTTACCATGGACCATTATATGTTGCATGTTCAAGAGTCGGTAAACCTGACAATCTATTTATATGCACAGACAATGGGACAGCAGAGAATGTTGTATATTCGCGTAGTTAACGCGAATTAACGTAGTTTTACGTAGTTAAAAACATATATATATATATATATATATATATATATATATATATATATATATATATATATATATATATATATATATATATATATATATATATATATATATATATATATATATATATATATATATATATATATATATATATATATATATATATTCACAGGTGGGACATAGGGACACAACTACAATAGCGCGTAACTCATATGGCACATAACGACTTACGCGCGCGGGGGGGCCTGGGGGGGGCGCGAAGCGCCCCCACCAACTAGGTGTTGGGGTGGCGCGAAGCGCCACCCTAACAGCTAGTATATATATATATATATATATATATATATATATATATATATATATATATATATATATATATATATATATATATATATATATATATATATATATATATATATATATATATATATATATATGTATATATATTATATCTTATATATATATATATAAATAAGTTGTCTGTGTGTGTGTGTGTGTCGAGTGACGTCATGTTTTCGACTGACGAAATTACAGACCGGGACATCGGGACACAAATGACGATCGGGACACCGGGACATCTATCTATTATATATATACTAGCTGTTGGGGTGGCGCTTCGCGCCACCCCAACACCTAGTTGGTGCGGCGCTTCGCGCCCCCCCAAGCCCCCCCGCGCGCGTAAGTCGTTACGCGCCATATTAGTTACGCGCCATTGTAGTTGTGTCCTTGTGTCCCACCTGTGAATAGAGATAGATATATATATATATATATATATATATATATATATATATATATATATATATATATATATATATATATATATATATATATATATATATATATATATATATATATATATATATATATATATATATATATATATATATATATATATATATATATATATATAGCTGTTGGGGTGGCGCTTCGCGCCACCCCAAAAAAACTTTAAAGTTTTTAAAGAGTTAAATTGCGAAGAATTAGAATAGAAGGTGAACAAATTGCCAATAAAATACACAAATTAGAATAAACATGCAAAACGCTGAATACTCAGACCTTTTTTCCTAAGGAGTAGTTGATGTGTAAATTTTGGAACTAAAAACATTATATTGACCTGCAATATATCTTTCATCTCTCCCTCCTTTGACTCTTTAATCACTTGTCTCTCTTTTTCTTTCTTTGGCTCCCCTTCCTCTCTCTACCCCACTTAAAAAGAAAATAAATGTGTTTGCATAATAAATCAGAAAGAAAAAGTTAAGTGTTCCTTTTAACTATGTATTTACCTTGCTTGATATGTGCAACGCCTTCCTCATTAATAAATATGTCAATACTTCTACTCATTCCGAATTGGTTGACTCCAAATAATCTACTCACAACTGTCTTTTTTCCTAGACTCACCACTGTGCTCAATTGCAAATCCTGACTCATAAATCCATTTGGTTCTTTTACAATAAAGGTGAATTTGGGTATTGAAGATGTAATATTGAACAATATGTCACTCGTTTCAATGTCTTGCACTTCCAATAGGTAATAGTCCGGTTCGTGTTGAAGAGGAGGTAGACAAGTCAGGCCATAAACTGCAGAATGCGGCTGAGCTAATGTACAGTTCTCTGGCCTTTGAGGTGGACCTAAAAAAAAAAGTAAGCGACGCATATTGGTTTGGATTATCAGCCCCTTCGAATTTAGCATTTGACAACACTATGTAATTACGATTAGACAAATGTTAACCTGTATCTCCCAGTGTAAAAGAATAAGTATTAGCTCGTCATTCTTAAATTACCCTGCTTATAGCATAATTAATAGATAACTTCGAAGACCACACTGCCTTTCCGTGACAAAATATAACAGTCCAAAATAGGGATGAAAACTTTTAATCGACAGTTCAGTTCAGTTCAGTTCAGTTCAATTATTAACATCAAAATAAATGAACAATAATAACTTTCTACCCCTACAAGGCTCAATGGCCCGTTACATACTGGTTAAAACAAAAATAAATACCAAATAAAGAGTCTCTTCTTAAAAAAAAACAAGAAATCAAATTAGATAATTTTGTGTTATTTTTACTTACCACTTCGTCCTCGAAATTCAAATCCAAGTCCACATTATTTCTTGACCTTTCAACTACGTTGAACAAAATGGATATCTCAAAATTTTGATTGGAAATGTTTGGTGATATGATGGGTGTGGGGGGCATTTACCCTCTGACCACTTTGGACTAACACTAGTCCTCTCAATTTTCAATTGAATAGGTCCTCTTTGAACTTTCTATGACAATGCTTTCTATAAAAATCTTATATGTCCCAAGGGCACAACTAAAGACCCTTGAACTGAGGACTCTTGAGGGCCGTTGTAATCTTTAAAGACATAATATCCGGACCTTTCAACTACGTTACATAAAATGGTTATATTAAAACTTTGATCAGAAATGTTCGAGGAATTGATGGCCATGTGGGAGGGGGCATTTGCCCTTTAATTACTTTTGACTATTGGAAAGGGCACTAACCATCTCAATTCCCAACTGAATGAGCCCATTTTGAAGTTTCTACGACAGCACTTAGTACAAAAACCTTAAATGCCCCAAGGGGATAACTTACACCCTTTGCCCTGAGTGCTGTTGGGGATTGTCATCCTCAAAGACATAGTTTTCGAGCCTTTCAACTACGTTGAACCAAATGCCTATCCCAAAATTTTGAAAATAACCAAAGATAAATTAGAACACAATACACATAAAGAGAATAAGGAGAGAGAAAGGCAAAAGAGAAATAGAAAGAGAGAGAAAAAGAGCAAGAAAATAGACAGAGAGAGAAAGCAAGAGAAAGAGAAAGAGAAAAGAGGCCTCGCAGGTTGGGATCCCAGGTTTGGTTTTGGACTTCATAAGCTAACTTCTTCGTTGGAAAATGCAAGACATTTCAATTTAGATTCTGTTCTTTCTTTTTCTTTTCTAAAAATTTTTATGCCATGAGTCTGCTCGGTGTTCGTTGCAGCATATTTATTTTTGTACCTCCGAAAATATATCAGGCACCTTCAGATTATCTTATATTACTTATTCGTCTTTAACATCGGATAGTGTAACGTTTTGACACAGCGCCACCGATAGATTAAATACGGACACAAAGGACTGCATCTATTCCTTGAAATATGCTGTATTTCATAATCAGTAATGAACCTTATATGAGGCTGCCTCTATGTTCATGTGCTTAGGAAAATTTGTGGCTAGAAACACCGTTGACACCATTGTATGTCCACAGCAGTGACATAGTTTGTTAAAATTCTAGGGGGCAAAATTTGAGCCAAGTTTCCCAAACCAGGTGAAAATGCCAGTACTGAAAGATGAGCCATATAGTGCCATAAAGGCAAAAAGTTACGCAGATTCTGGAATTGCGCAAGTTTATTTTAGTTTTTACAAGATTTTTTAAGAAACCAAATTTCATCCGGGAAGGGGGGGGGGGCAAATTGGGTCTAGAGGGGGTAAAAATGGAGTCCAAAGGGGGGAGGCTGACCACCTGCAAAATAGCAAATTATAACCCTGCTTCACAGGCTTTTTTCTGTACAATACAAATCCTAAAGCAAATTAAAAATGAAAGTGTCTTAAGTTTCTAGCTATTTCCCAAATGTCCCCATCTATGTCTAATTTGCCATTAAAATTACCTAGCCCTTTATTTATAAAACTGTGAAAGCCTTTAGGGTTCAATACGTTTGTTATGCTTACAGCAGTTATTTATAAATCCTTTCTCATAAATATAACGACTAAATTGGAAATAAATTTAAATTGAGTTATATTGAAAATTTGTGAATTACATGAGCAATATATAGTGGGAGGAGGACACATAGTGGGAGGAGGAGCTGGATAGAGGGGGAACTGCATCGTGTTTCTGATTTTGTCTTATCAACAAATCTCCTTCTCTACCAGCAGTATATATTATTTCTTTATCTGAATTTTGTATAAGTTCTTTTTATGCCTGTGTTAGCACAGCAGATAAATACTTTGCTTCGAAATAGAAGGTCAAGGGCACAATTTCAGCTACCGCAAGTTTGAGTAAATCGTTATTGGTTTGACCCAACAACTTCACCTGAAAAAAGATCACTGAAATAAAAAAAAAACTGGATGGAGGAACTGAAATAACTGACCCTTTTTTTTAAATTAACCACTGAACCCCTCATACGCAACCATGGCTCTGGAAGATTTTTATCCTTTTTTAAGTTATGCTTTTTAGTGTCAAAGTGATTACAACTATATTGATTCGAAGCAGTTCTAATCTACTATCGAAATAACAATGTTTATTCTAGTACCTTCATAGAACACGTGGAAAACACAAGGCGTCAACTGTCGTCCTATCTCGTTGGTTGCCAAAGAGAGAAAAGTCTCGGTGTATCCAAAATTGATTGGATTTATCACAACTGTACTGGTGTCACCAAGCTGCTGCGATTTCTCAAGTACTTTACCGGTTTTTCATATTTAGCTACTGGCTGATAAAATCCTCGTTTTTTCTCTTTTCTTTTTTTATTCCCTTTCTTTGTTTTCATACGTACAACTATATTAATTCTAAGTAGTTCCAATCTACTATCGAAATAACAATGTTTATTCTAGTACCTTCATAGAACACGTGGAAAACACAAGGCGTCAACTGTCGTCCTATCTCGTTGGTTGCCAAAGAGAGAAAAGTCTCGGTGTATCCAAAATTGATTGGATTTATCACAACTGTACTGGTGTCACCAAGCTGCTGCGATTTCTCAAGTACTTTACCGGTTTTTCATATTTAGCTACTGGCTGATAAAATCCTCGTTTTTTCACCTATTTGTTTTTTCTCTTTTCTTTTTTTATTCCCTTTCTTTGTTTTCATACGTACAACTATATTAATTCTAAGTAGTTCCAATCTACTATCGAAATAACAATGTTTATTCTAGTACCTTCATAGAACACGTGGAAAACACAAGGCGTCAACTGTCGTCCTATCTCGTTGGTTGCCAAAGAGAGAAAAGTCTCGGTGTATCCAAAATTGATTGGATTTATCACAACTGTACTGGTGTCACCAAACTGCTGCGATTTCTCAAGTACTTTACCGGTTTTTCATATTTAGCTACTGGCTGATAAAATCCTCGTTTTTTCTCTTTTCTTTTTTTATTCCCTTTCTTTGTTTTCATACGTACAACTATATTAATTCTAAGTAGTTCCAATCTACTATCGAAATAACAATTTTTATTCTAGTACCTTCATAGAACACGTGGAAAACACAAGGCGTCAACTGTCGTCCTATCTCGTTGGTTGCCAAAGAGAGAAAAGTCTCGGTGTATCCAAAATTGATTGGATTTATCACAACTGTACTGGTGTCACCAAGCTGCTGCGATTTCTCAAGTACTTTACCGGTTTTTCATATTTAGCTACTGGCTGATAAAATCCTCGTTTTTTCACCTATTTGTTTTTTCTCTTTTCATTTTTTATTCCCTTTCTTTGTTTTCATACGTACAACTATATTAATTCTAAGTAGTTCCAATCTACTATCGAAATAATAATGTTTATTCTAGTACCTTCATAGAACACGTGGAAAACACAAGGCGTCAACTGTCGTCCTATCTCGTTGGTTGCCAAAGAGAGAAAAGTCTCGGTGTATCCAAAATTGATTGGATTTATCACAACTGTACTGGTGTCACCAAGCTGCTGTGATTTCTCAAGTACTTTACCAGTTGAATTTTTGATCCAAGTAAAACTCATCGCTTCTGGGTATGCCTCTACTTCTGATCGGATTGATATTGGCGATGGGGATATAATTTTCAGTATCTTCGGGGCAGTGAATGAGCAATAAGGTTTGTCTGAAAAAAATCAAAATTTTGAACATTGATTACTTTCAAAACCTTTGATTTAATTATAATAATATTTATTCATTAGCTATTAACATACTATGAGCAGAACGTAACTAACAACACTTTACATCCCACTTTACCTCTCCACTCCCTATTTAGAATCAAG
This sequence comes from Artemia franciscana, assembly GCF_032884065.1. NCBI lineage: Eukaryota > Metazoa > Arthropoda > Branchiopoda > Anostraca > Artemiidae > Artemia > Artemia franciscana. Next base: position 1,560,485 of record NC_088870.1, on the reverse strand, counting down.
TCAAAACTCCATGGGAGACATTTCAATTATAAAGGTCATGTATTATTCCAAATTGCCTCCAGGAGAAGCCAGGATTTGTGCATTCAAAGGGGAAAAGAAGCAAAACTTGACACTTGAACCAGGAGAAGGCAAGAAGAATTCTTGCTTCCGAGAACACATGTCTCAGAAGAATTCCTAACATCCTGTGGCAGCAGAGAATAACCAACCAATCCGTCGGCGACAAGGCGGGTCAGCCTCTTGTGACAGTTGTAACAAGAAGTCACAAATGGAGATACCTAGGCCACGTACTGTGAATCAAAAATCCTGGGCTACAAAATGTAACACATTACTGGCAACCATTGGGCTTATGCTGCAGAGGCAGGCTTAAAAATGCCGCTCGCCGAATGGACCAGGCAGATATGGGAAACCTGAACGACTCCAAACTCAACGAGAGGATTTATTGGCAGTGGCAGACCCAGAGGAAGATTGACGGCTCCCTTTTGATGGCCTGGGTGCCTCTGGAATCACACTTCGATCTAAGGTCTAAGGCAAGAAAGTTTTCAGTAAAACTTAAAAACTCGGACTTGGTTTAGAAAGGGATTAGAGGACCATGGAAGTTCAAAATTTTTGAATTTGTAGTAAAAAAAATGTTTTTTTGTGGGATAAAATCAAAACTTTTAATCTATTTTCAAAAACCTTGTCTCGCTAAAGCAGCAAACTCGCTGCTTTAAGAAAAACTAATTATGTGAACAGAAAAAATGAATAGTAAGTTTTGTTTTGGTACTTGCAATGGCTAGACTAGATCTAATTCTATGTAATTAAAGCAATGAACGCTTAACAATGGAGTCCATATTTTCACAAAGGTTAAAGGTTATAACTGCCTGTTTACTCTGTCATTTATATTGAATTCTACCCACTTTCTGTGCATTCATAATTGATAGTAAGAAGACAAAAAATTTCGAAATTGCACTGTTGTCTAGAACCTATGGGAAGGTAACTTTGTTGCATATACTCTCAAAAACAAAGCAAGCATATATATATATATATATATATATATATATATATATATATATATATATATATATATATATATATATATATATATATATATATGTATATATATATATATATATATATATATATATATATATATATTTAGATATATATATATATACATATATATATACATACATATATATATATATATATATATATATATATATATATATATATATATATATATATATATATGTATAGATATATATATAAATATATATATATTATATATATGCATTCAGAGTCGAAATATTTAACATCAAAGTACATTTTTCACCATTTGGGAAGGTTGCAGCTGAGTCTTTGGATACTGTTAAATGCTCAATGGCGGTCTATATATCAATATTGATTTGGTCTTTGAACTGTGAGGACATAAACTGGATTTAACTCCGAATCTAATAGGATTGCGGAACTAGTGACATTGAGTACAGTAAGAGATTAAGAAATATTATTATCTTTGAGCATTCTAAGAGTTTAGACGTAAAGCGGTATAATAAGACATTAATGAAACCCTAATTGGCAAGCAGAAGAGGGGCAGTTCCCCCTTCGCAAGCGTCAACACTGGTCACCACACAATATTTATTTCCATTTGTGAAAATCGTCAATTTTCGTCGAGTTATTTGAACAAACTTTGGCTTTAATTCAGTGGCATTGGACTATAATTATAAAGGTGTACCGTGTCCCGCAATTCCCGTTCCACTGGGCCACCTTTCCAACGGTGATTGCCACTTATATCGAGGGCCTGCCTATATTCAAGAAAAGTACTTGTTACTTTGTGTACGGAAGAGAATAATGAAAGACCAATACTGTTCATTCTTCGCGGATTATAGCTTAAATTTTACAATGTCAGTAGTCACCCAGTCGTCCTTTGAGCAATTTGAGAAGCTTATCAATGAGAAGTTGGACAAAATCCTAACAGCACAAGCTCAAGTTTCTACAAAGCTTGACTCAATTTTGGCAGAATTTAAATTCCAGAGGATGAGGCTGTGTCGCGAGACCATAAAATTTCTGAGCTTGAATTAGCCTTAGATGACCAAAAGACCCAATCAGATTCTTTGGAAAAGCGGCTGCTAGCTTTTGAAGTAAAAGAAAGAAAGCTTAATCTACTCATTCACGGGCTTCCCGAAAAGATTGAAGTTTCAGTAACAAACTTTATTAGAAACAAACTTGAAGTCACAGAACCTATCAATCTGATGAAGTGCTATCGCATCACTCCTCGGTCGTCAAATGTTACTGATTCACGTCAACGTGGTAATAAGTCTAAACAGCAAACGAAGCCTGTTTTGATCAGGGTGGGCTGTGAGATAGAACTGCAGTTGATTATGTCGAAAGTTGGCAAGCTCTAATCTAGCGGCATCAAACAGTTCGTGGTAATGAACTGTAGCAAGGAGTGACCCGGCTCAATAGTAAACGAAACTCTAAAAAACGGAATTTTTATACTAAAAGATACATCAAAAGAATCGGATTTTTATGCTGATTCTAAATATTATGAAAAGAGAAATCACCAATGCAACAGCACAAACACATAAAAAAAGGAGACAGAAGGAGAAAAGGAAGACTGTTTTCCTAATTTAGTGATTAATATAGACCAGCACTTGAATGAGGCCTTAACCCTACTCATCCATACAATCACATAGGTCAAACAGCATAGCCATACACAATCAACCATAAAGAATAATTCATGGACAGGCAGTCATGTCTTCAATAAGTATAAGTCGTCATTTACCAAACAATTGAAACAATAAAGACAAATAATTCAGAGGCAACAACCCAACACAAGGGCTCATCAGGAGAATACACTTGCCTATAGGGTTTTGGGACTTTAAATTCTCTACCCAGTCGAGTTTTGTGCCTACCACAGAATATCCATGGCATCCCCGTGTCAGGTATCACCACCAAAATACATGCCTATGAAAAAAAAACCCAGCAAATGTAGAACAACCAAGTAACACCAAAATAAGCTTATCCTGTTAATATATTCCTCTTTTTTTCTGCTAGAATTTTCATGCTGATTCTAAATATATAAGTTTCATTAAATTTGTCTTTGTCAACAAAAGTTACGAGCCTGAGAAAATTTGACTTATTTTGGAAAATAGGGGGAAACACCGACTAGAAGTCATTGAATCTTAACGAAAATCACATCATCGCATTCAGCGTATCAGACGTATCTGTTGTAAAAGTTTCAAGCTCATATCTACAAAAACGTGGAACTTCGTATTTTTTGTCAGAAGACTGATCACGGGTGCGTGTTTATTTGTTGTTGTTTTTTGTTTGTTTTTTTCCCAGGGGTCATCTTATCGACCGAGTGGTCCTAAAATGCGGGCTCATTCTAATGGAAATGAAAAGTTCTAGTGTCCTTTTTAAGTTACCAAAAAATTGGAGGGCACCTAGGCCCCCTTCCAAGCTCATTTTTCCCAAAGTCAACGGATCAAAATTTTGAGATAGCCATTTTGTTGAGCATAGTCGAAAATCATAGTAACTAGTCTTTGGGATGACTTACTCCCCCAAAGTCCCCGGGGGAGGGGCTACAAGTTACAAACTCTGACCAGTGTTTATATAAAGTAATGGTTATTGGGAAGTGTACAGACGTTTTTCAGAGGGATAATTTTGGTTTGGGGGGTTGAGGAGAGGGGGCTATGTGGTAGGTTCTTTCCTTGGAGGAATATGTCATGGGGGAAGAGAAATTCAATGAAGGGGGAGCAGGATTTTCTAGCATTATTATAAAAAAACAATGAAAAAATAAATATGAAAGTTTTTTCAACTGAAAGTAAGGAGCAGCATTAAAATTTAAAATGAACAGAGATTATTACGCATATGAGGGATTCCTCTCCTCCTAAATACCTCGCTCTTTATGCTAAAGTATTTTTAGTAATTTCAACTATTTATTCTACGGCCTTTCTGATTCAGGGGTCATTCTTAAAGAGTTTGGACAAATTTATGCTTTAGTGTAAAGAGTGAGGTATTAACGAGGGGACAAAACCCCTCATATACATAATAAAAATATAAGAATATAAAATTTCTTTACATGCATTTTTTACTAATAAAAACGTTCGTTAGAAATTAAAAGTTCTAGTTGCCTTTTCAAGTAACCGAAAAATTGGAGGGCAACTAGGCCTCCTCCCCCATCCCTTTTTTCTCAAAATCGTCTGATCAAAACTAAGAGAAAGGCATTTAGCCAAAAAAAATGAATTATTATACAAATTTCATTTTAATAATCTATGTGCGGAGAGCCAAATCAAACATGCATTGATTAAAAAACGTTCAGAAATTAAATAAAAAAATAGCTTTTTTAACTGAAAGTAATGAGCAACATTAAAACTTAAAATGAACAGAAATTACTCCTTGTATGAAAGGGGCTCTTCCCTTCTCAACACCCCGCTCTTTGCGCCAAAGTTTTTTACTGTTTAACAAAGTAGATTTGAGAGAAAGAGTCAAACTTTAGCATAAAGAGCGGGGCATTGAGAAGGGAACAGCCCCTTTCATATACGAAGTAATTTCTGTTCGTTTTAAGTTTTAATGTCGCTCCTTACTTTCAGTTAAAAAACTATAATTTTTTTATTTAATTGTTATACGTACGGATCTGCCACCCGTATTGAATTCTCGAAGAAGTGAATTGCTTGGGGTGGCGAAAGAAATGAAATCAAAAGGTGAAATCTTATCTTCCAGAGTGCGCCACAAAGGGACTGATGTTTGGCTTGAAACAATAGTTTCTACTGCATCTTCTTGGTCTCGTGTTTACTTAGCGTCTCTTTGTTTTAGTATCTTCAGTTAATTGCATTGGACAACTAAAGTTTATGGTTTGTCTTCGCGAATTTTTATTTCGTTTTCCATGTGCCCTATTCCGCTGTTTCTCTTTTTGTTTCAGTGTACTTTCTTTTTCCGTTTTCTTTTTTATCTATCTTTAAAAATTCAAAGTTCTTGTTCTGCTGCTTCTCCTTTTACAGCACTATTGTTTGGTATTGAGCCTTTGATCTTTTCGAATTTATATCCATCATCAGAGGACCCGGTATGTTGCACGCTTTTCACTATGTATCTTGCATTTGGATACTATTTGGCAAGTAATTTCAAAGCAAATTGTTTTGTTAAGTAATTTTTTTTATGTGTCTGATAGACTAAAACAGTTTGAGAGATACTCTACTGAGTTGAGTAAAATATTAAATTCAATAAATATAGGTGATGATCTAGCCCAAGACCCTCTTGTTGATAATTTACCCCATAATAGGTATCTTTTACCTGAAGAAATTATTCCTGTTAATAATGGCGTTTTTAGACTTGCGAGTTGGAATTGTTGTGGGGTGCTTTCTAGCCTAGATTTTTTATCTACGTTCTTTCCTGGTAATGGGATAGGAGTTATGGGGCTTTGAGAATTTTTTGAATGCAAATACCCTGAATGCGGCAAAAATTCATGGATACCAAATACTTCAGAAAAACATACTGAATAATCAGAAAGGAGGACTTGCATTCTACATCCATACTTCTTTGCATTTTGAAGAAATTAAAGATTTGACTCAAATGCTGCTCAAATCTCTCGTTATCGAAGTCACCATAGCATCTGAGAAAGTTCTTTTATGCATGTTCTACCGCCCTCCTCGTTTTAGCACCAAGAAATATTTGGAAAAATTTGAAGAGTTTGCTAAGATGATCAGCTCCAAGAAAAGAAAATTCATTCTCATGGGAGACTTTAACATTGACACTTCTTCAGTAAGTCATGACTCAAGTACTTCTGCGCCTTCGAGTACTCTGGCTACAGACTTTCTTATTACATCATTGGCTACTGGCTTTGTTCCATCCGTCTTGATTCCAACTCGGGTTACAAATCAAAATGCATCTATTATTGATAATCAACTTGTAAATTTCCCTGTTGGGTCGTGTGACGTAATACTTACGGATGTGTCTGATCTTATTATTCTTATGAGCGAGTTTCTCCGGTATTCCGGTGAAAAGGGACAAATGAAAAAATCTAGAAGGATGGGTTAAGGTTCGGTTAAGCTACTAAATGCCATGTTACTTTGTACTGATTGGTCGCAATGTTTGGAGTCAGATGACGTTGAATTTGTATCCAGGTCGTTTACTGAAATATTTCAGAATGCTTTAAATGAAACATGCCCTCTTGTGAAGAAAAGGTGTAAAAAGTACCAGGTGCCCGTAAAGCCATGGATAACAAGAGGCTTGCTTAAGAGTATTGAGGAAAAAAATCGACTTTACGCTGAATACATAGATTCTCCCATATCAAATAATGAAACTACATTCAAATCTTATAAAAACCATCTTACAAGACTGATTACGTGTGTCTTAACAAAGCAAAAGTCAAGGGCTGCCCGAATCAATGAAGGTTTCGGATGGATCAACAGTGAATGGTAAGCAAAAGGTAGCCGAGGAAATGAACCAGTACTTTGCCAGGATTGGAAAGGCCACCGTAAACAGTAATCTGAATGACTGCTTGGATGTGGAATCTGGATTTCGCGACTTTCTTCCACATCCCGTCGATTCTTCCATATTTCTCTCTCCCATAACTGAAGTGAAACTCAAGAATCTGGTAAAAATCATGAAGAATAGACATTCTGAAGGAACCGATTGCTCACTACTTATCTACTGGAACAAACCATTGGATGCTATGCTCAAGTGCTTTTTCATATGGTCAATCTATGTTTCAAACATGGATCTTTCCCTGAACTGATGAGAACTGCTCGAGTTATTCCCTTACATAAAGGAGGAAACAAGCAAGATCCATCCAATAATCGACCTATTTCCGTTTTGTCCGCTTTTAGCAAAGTTATTGAAAAGTGTACATATAACAGATTGAACAGTTTTTTGAAGAAAACAAATTTTTTCAGCCATTTCAATTTGGATTCAGGTCTTCATACTCTACAGAACATTCAATATTAAAGCTAACCCTGTTTTTGGATGATGCCATGGATAAAGGTCTGCTACCTGCAACAATATTTGTTGACATAAAAAAAGCTTTTGACGCTATTTCTCATAAAATTCTACTATCTAAGCTACATAATTGCGGTATTAGAGGACAAGCGAGTCTCCCAATTTAATCTTATCTCAAGGACAGAAAACAAATATCGGATGCAAATGGCTACATTTCAGATGAGGAAAACCTGTCTAATGCTGTGGGGTCCATACTTGGACCACTGTCATTTCTTATCTATGTAAACGATCTCCCTCTAAGTCTAACCTGTCATAGGACTGATATGGATCTCAGTTTACTGTTTGCTGATGATACAGCCGACTCTACCTGCGACATAGATCATCAATCTCTAAAGCAAATCTCGAATCATCACTGAGAAAGATGCTTCACTGGTTCCATTGTAACAAATTGGTTGTCAACACTTCAAAGACTCTTTTTATGGTTTTTCAAGAACTTCTACTGCAGCACCAGCGTTACAAGAGGTTGAAGTCACATTTGGAGGTCGAGTAATAAAAATAAATCGAAGGCAAACAACTCGGTATCTTGGAGTCATTGTTGGTCAGAATTTAAGCTGGAAAGCTCATACCACTAGCATAAGGCTTAAGTTAGGAAGGAACGTAGGTGTAATACATCGTCTTAAATTTTTCCTTCCTTTTTATGCTTTGAAATCAATCTATTTTTCTCTTGTTCATTCGAATATTAATTATTGTTCGATTATTTATTTGAGTACGTTTCAGTCACATACTTCTCCTATGGTGAAGTTACAAAATAAAGCAATGAGAATCCGTAAGATGTTATTTTATTCCCCTGTTTCTCTTCCTGGTAAATCTCCAACTAAGTGTCTTTACAGTTATTTTAATATCATTCCTGTTAGACAAATTTTAGCTTTTCAATGTATATTTTTCCGTGTCGGTTATCTAAAGGTTCTGCAACCAGATTGTTTTAAATCATTTTTTCCAGGCCCTCCCTCAGTCCGACCATAAAATACTCGTTGCCCTTTAAATAAGCTTTCTGTGCCTTTAATTGTCTCCAAACGGTCTAGATTTTCGCCTAAAAATGTTATTACAAATTATTGGAACGCATATGAATCTTTTTTTGATCAGAGTCTATCGCTATTAACATTAAAAACTAAAATCAAAGCTATGCTAATTAGTAAATATTAATTTGTTAGTAGCTCCCGGCCATTCAGCTATCGGATAAATATTGACAATAATTTTAATAAATGTTTTTCTGCATTTATTTTTAGGTGTGAAATAGAGTGAGACGTGTGATGACATCTGTTTCTTCTAGGTTTGTTTGTTTATACTGTTTGTATTGTCGCCCGGCTTTCGACCAAGTCTCCCTGCCGGGGATGTTATGTGAATAATTTTAAATGTGCATGGTTAAAGAATAATAAAGAATTTGAACTTGAACTAAATAATCATTCTCTACGAGGATTTGAGCCAATTTAATATACCGAAAGTGGGGAGGGAGGAGGCTTTCAAAAGCTTTCTCAAAAATAAATTCTTAGGAAAATAAAAATCCGATTTCTGCTCTACCCCTCCTACCTCCGCAATATTCCTTGTACTTATCAAATGATGTCCTCTTATGTTATTAAATAAAAAAAATGAATATCAAGTTAAATTTAAGATTGACATTAAAGTTTGCAACAAAAAGGAATTATTTTGTATGTGATGGGGGTTATCTTCTTCAGCCCACCAATATTTGCGCTATAGTTTTAAAAATACTCTGCAGAAAAAAAAATCCGTGGAACAAAAATAGTTCGTGAGAAAAACAGTTTCTTTTACAAATTGATTCCCTTCTTAATTATCTGAACTGGAAATTTTATTGTTTACAGTAAATGCATATCAATACGCCCTATCATTCTCTGGTGAAATTACTGTGTTTTAATGACATTCTCATTGCCCTTGTGCTAGAGCATTCTCTCTTGAAGCATTGGAAAAAAAGGAAAACGTGAGCTGACATAGCAGGTTCTTGGGGAGGGGATGGCACATATACTGGATTATTCCATTTGTTTCAGGTTTCAGTGTCGCCCTTTACTTTCATTTGAATTTTTTGTTTTTTTTTCCCTTAATTAAATCCAATATTATGCCCATTCTGCATTCAAGTCACCATTTTTATAATGATCTTTCGAAAAAAATTGCTCATTTAGTGTTATTACTTTCTAAATAAGATAGAAAATTCCTAAATAGGCCTTGGTTTCCACAATGAGACGGGAGCTTCAGAAACCCCTACCGCATGCTTCATTCAACAACCTTCGACAAATATATTCTTCCAAATTAAGGGAGCTTAGAGTTTAAATCTGTATTCATTTGAATGTTCATCCAATTCATCTGAAGTACCTCTTTTAAAAGCTTTAAAACTATAAGCCTAAAGGTATTTTTTAGGCCTTAGTCCATTCCCAAAAAATAAACTGCTGACCTCCACCTTAACAGCTGGTCCACAACTATAGAATACAGCTCATTAACTGTGAAGTTTATTGGATAAACGTTCATAGTTACGGTTTATTGTTATAAAGTGCAGGAATGTTTAGAGGTGAACACCTAAAGGCACAGCACAGAATCAAACAGTGCGTGGTAACGAACTGTAGTAAGAAGCGACCCGGCTCAGTAGCAACCAAAACTCTAAAAAATTGAATTTTAATATCAATAGCTACATCAAAAGAATCGCATTTTAATTCTGATTTTAAATATATAAGTTTCATCAAGTTTAGTCTTACCTATCAAAAGTAACGAGCCTGAGAAAATTTGCCTTATTTAGGAAAATAGGAGGAAAAACCCCTTAAAAGCCGTAGGATATTAAAGAAAATGACACCATCAGATTCAGCGTATCAGAGAACCCTGTTGTAGAAGTTTCAAGCTCCTATCTACAAAAATGTGGAATTTTGTATTTTTTGCCAGAAGACAAATCACGGGTGCGTGTTTATTTGTTTTTTTTTTTTTGTTTTTTTTTCCGAGGGGTCATCGTATCGACCAAGTGGTCCTAGAATGTCGCAAGAGGGCTCATTCTAACAGAAATGAAAAGTTCTAGTGCCCTTTTTAAGTGACCAAAAAAATTGGAGGGCATCTAGGCCCCCTCCCACGCTCACTTTTTTCCCAAAGTCAACGGATCAAAATTTTGAGATAGCCATTTTGTTCAACATAGTCGAAAACCATAATAACTATGTCTTTGGGGATGACTTACTCCCCCACAATCCCTGGATGAGGGGCTGCAAGTTACAAACTTTGACCAGTGTTTACATATTGTAATGGTTATTGGGAAGTGTACAGACGTTTTTATTTTGGGGAATTTTATTTTGTTTGGGGGTGGGGCTGAAAAGAGGGGGCTATGTTGGAGGATCTTTCCTTGGAGGAATCTGTCATGGGGCAAGAAAAATTCAATGACAAGGGCGTGTGTTTCTCTAGCATTACTATAGGAAAACAATGAAAAAAAAACATGAAAACGTTTTTTCAAATGAAAGGAAGAAGTAGCATTGAAACTTAAAACGAGCAGAGATTATTACGCATATAAGGGGTTCTAAAAATACTTTGGCATAAAGAGCGAGGCATTTAGGAGGAGATAAATACCTTGCTCTTTATGCTAAAGTATTTTTAGTAATTTCAACTATTTATTCTACGGCCTTTCTGATTCAGGGGTCATTCTTAAAGAATTGGAACAAACTTACGATTTAGTGTAAAGAGCGAGGTATCAACGAGGGTACAAACCCCCTCGTGTACATAATAAAAATATAAGGTTATGAAAGTTTGTTACGTAAGTTAATTCTTAAGTTACGTATATTTTTTACTAATAAAAACGTTCGATAAAAATTTAAAGTTCTAGTTGCCTTTTTAAGTAACCGAAAAATTGGAGGGCAACTAAGCCTCCTTCTCCACCCCTTATTTCTCAAAATCGTCTGATCAAAACTAAGAGAAAGCCATTTAGCCAAAAAAGAATTAATATACAAATTTCATTTTAATAATTTATGTGCGGAGAGCCAAAACCAAACATGCATTAATTCAAAAACGTTCAGAAATTAAATAAAAAGAACTAATTTTTTTAGCTGAAAGTACGGAGCGACATTAAAACTTAAAACGAACAGAAATTACTCCGTATATGAAATGGGTTGTACCCTCCGCAATCCCTCGCTCTTTACGCTAAAGTTTGACTCTTTGCCACTATTCTACCTTTTAAAACAATTAAAAGCTTTAGCGTAAAGAGCGAGGGATTGCGGAGGGGACAACCCATTTCATATACGGAGTAATTTCTATTCGTTTTAAGTTTTAATGTCGCTCCTTACTTTCAGCTAAAAAAATTAGTTGTTTTTATTTAATTTTATGAAACAGGGAAGCAGTAAAGATATCTTTTCATCGTCTGACTATCCCAGTATTGACCATCTCAGTACTTTCAAACGACAGAAATTTGGCCCTCTTTGACCCATATTTATTTTTGATCCTAGGAAAATCGACGATTACATCAAATGTAATTTTTTTTCATAAATTCATGTTTCCGGTGCATGTCGACTGATTCGTGCTCTTGTTGTTCCTTAATTATTTGCTGAAAATTGCAAGTTTATAGCTTGAATAATATAGCTGCACATACTCAACAAAAAAGCAGATAAAGAAATCAATAAACATTGTTCAATTTATCAGTATAATATATAAAATTATGATTAGAATACAGGATTGGCAAAGGTGAAGTAATTTTTTAAACAGGCAAGTTCATTTATATCCAAGGTTTCAGGCTTTTGTCAAATAAAATATATTTTTCATATAGACAAATCCAGACAAATTCTCTCCTCCCCAGAAAAGGTATTTACACAAGGACAGTGGTTTCAGCCCCTCCTCAAAAGGCACTAGATATCTGAAATTGTGAAAGTAATTCAACCATTAATTCAATTTTTTAAGTTTTGTCGATAGAAACCATTGGACCAAAAAAAAACTACCTATCACCACTGCCATTCAAAATAGCTTAATTAGTCAAACAAAACATGATGCCGAATCGCAGATATTAGGCATCAAGACATAGTTGCCATGATCGAGAAAGATAACTTATTTCTACGAATAGGGGGGAAGTGTCGTCAGAATTTACAAAACGTGGATTATTTGAAAATCCAAACTGGCAATAATGAAAAAATATTATTCTGTTTATGAATACAGCGCCCATTTCCCGCAGTCGGAATAATATGCTCATCGACTCAAATTTGTTTCTTTATTTTATTTTTTTTCATAATATCCATGCATCCAAATTGTCTTTCGTCGTGGAATCATATCCACCTTATATCTTGATTTGTCCTCAAATTTCTATAGCAAGTTTCAACCATCGTTAGGTCACCCACAAATTTCAATCTGTCATGAAATTTCTTAGCCAGGGTGGTAATTATAACTGAGGAAAGGAGAGATTCTAGGGGAATGCCTTGGGGTACAGCAAGAGGATAATAATTTATATTTATAGATAATAAATATACCCCTTGCTGGGGTACAGCAAGAGGAAAATAAATAATAATTTATATATTTAAGTACTTTCGTTCTGTTTGATAAGGAGGTAAATTAATTTTACCAGTAGAGAATTAAAATTGAATTAAGCGACAAGCTTTTCAATTAATACATTTGTGGTTAATAAGATTACTTTTTGGAGACTAATGGAATTTGAGTTTACCCAAGTATTAGGCTTTTCAAAAAAATTTCAAATAGTGTTGACGAGATGAACAAGGGAAGTTGAAATGAACTTAAGGTTATTTCCTCAGATGAGTAAAGGTTTGATTTGTTCCTTTAGTCGATCTGCAAGGATTTCTCCTTATAGTTTCAAGAATATAGAGGTGAGAGCTCTTTTAGTTTTTATTTTATAAGGACGTAATAAAACCCAGCTTCTGTATTTGCATTAAATAAAAAAAACTAATTTTTTAACTGAAAGTAAGGAGCGACATTAAAGCTTAATATGAACAGAAATTACTCCGTGTATGAAAGGGGCTGTTCCCTTCTCAACGCCCCGCTCTTTACGCTAAAGTTTGACTCTTTCTCTCAATTCTACTTTATTAAACAGTAGAAACTTCAGCGTAAAGAGCGGGGCGTTGAGAAGTGAACTTCTAATCAAACTAGTTTGATTCAAAATTACGCTAAGACCCTAGCTATAATTTATAATTTCTAATTAAGTTTAAAGGGATGGAACAAATTTATCATAAATATGACAACACAAACATTTTGCAAATTATTTATCTACTGCTGGTAATAGCTTTTGAGCCAGCTATAACATGTTAGTTGTAGAATCTCTCAATTCTTTGGTTTTTCTGAGGGATTACAAAATTTTATTGTTAGTGTACCTCGAATACATTGGCGTAGACATAGATTGTAAATAAAGTTCTTGGTAACAAGAGTGATTCAGGGTAACACCCCTTTGGAATTTTCTGCTATACCTGTCATGTTTAGTCAACTGCTTGTGAGTTGTGTTGTAGTTTTCCATGTTGACTATTTTCTAATAATTTTGACTAATACTAATGTGAAGAGCTGAGATGAACAGAGTCACGGAACAGGGAGGATAGAGGGGTTAACTTGATTATGGCTAGTGCACAATAATGAATTATCAGTAGTGGACATGGCAACAAGCTCGTCAAAATCCTCACAACCTACAAATCTTACAGAATAAGTCACTAAAAAAATTTAAAAGAGGTATTTCAGGGGAAGGGATAGACTCCCTTGCACCTGAGTCAGCTTTAATCATCATTCCCTTTTCATCAAGCTCAGACTAATATTTATTTCTGTAATTACAACTGCATAGAATCAAGCTATAGATTGAATGAGGCTTATCATGGAACTTAGAAACTCTTGGCCCAAAAATCTACTTTTGGATAGCTTAGACAACCTTCGTCCCTCCCATTGCCCTCCCTTAGCCTCCCATTGAATTGCCAACTCAACAATTCCTTAATAGCTGGTATCCGACTTTGCATTACTTTCTGCACTCATTCATTTATGGAAGTAATAGTTGGTTACTAGCTATTGACAATGGATGGTCATTAAGGAATAAAAACGAGTTTTTTCAACTGAAAGTATTTTCCGCGGGGAATATATTTTTTGGTCGTAATTTTACAGGGAGTTTTTACAAAGAGGTTGGGAAGGAAGGGGATTTCCTGGTATCATACGAAAAACTTTCAGAAATCAAATAATAAAACGAGTTTTTTCAAGCGAAAGTAAAGACGAACATCAAAACTTAAAAAAACAGAGATTCATCCTTATATGAGGTGGATACCCCCTTTGCAGCCCTCGCTCTTTGCACTAAAGTCTTAAATGTTCCTAAAACTACTTCTCATTCAAAACCAACGGCCCTTGTGTTTGAGTAGTGTTTCTGAAGGATTCAGGACGAAAGTCAAACTTTGGCGTAAAGAGCAAAGGTTGAGGAAGCGACATCCCCCTTATATGCAGGATAGTTTCTATTTGTCTTAAGTTTTTATGTTTCTTCTTACTTTCAGTTAAAAAAATTTGTTTTTTTTATTTTATCTCTAACAGTTTTGATATGATACGGGGAAATTCCCTTCCTCACCACCCTCTTTGTAAATTCATCCTAGAAAATTACCACCGAAATATTTATTCCCCGCGGAAAATTCTCCCCGTAGAAAATCCCACCCACAGAAAATTCTCCCAAAAAATTTCTGTATGTTTCCCAATAACAAATGGTATATGTGAACACTTAAGTCTGATTATTTCTTTGGTATAAAACTTTAAGCCAGCAAAAAGAATGAAAAGTTTTAAAAGATTTACAAGTAAGCTTTCTGTTTTTTTGTGGTAGAACTATACAAAATAGCTTTTTTATGTTGTCAAATGAATTTATTTTTACTGCAAAGTATTTTTCAAATACTTATTAGTTGTAAGAGGCTGTCACTGGGTAAAACCAAGAAGAAAGGAGAGACTGCTATTCCAAACGTCTGTGTTAAAAAGCGTGTTTTGATGACAGTGTTTTATTTTTCTAACACATTTTTCGAACCCAGTCCTTAAGTGTATGTCATAAAGGGAAGCCAAATAAATCATGCTAAAGCTGAAAAGATTATTCCATTCTGGCCGGTATTAGTATCAGGTAGAACCCATTTTCTTATATTTTTAATATGCTGCAACTGTTATATCTGAATTTATATTTTGACGAACAGTAGATTTTTTTTCACTTTATTATTGGCATTATAATTATAGCCCTACAAAATACTTTTGGACTACATTTAGTTCTAAAGATATCATTGGTAAAATCAAAGAGAAAAGAAATCCTAATTTTTTGTATCCAGATGTGCATTTATTCTTGTGACGTTTTTTCTGCTGGCCAATCACATTATTCTTTTAGCGTGTGTCAGAAATGAAAGCTAAATAATCCTGCCTTTTTCTATCCATTATTGTGTAGGTGTCAGTTATAAGGAAACACACCCAAAAAGTGAAGTTATGTTAATTCTAATGAAAAATCACAAAACATGATGATAAAATAATAATTTAGAAACAAGATATGGGAACCTAACCAAAACCAACCTAACGTATCCTTACCTAACCCCCACCCCCGCTCCTAATGTGCAAATATATACTCCAAATTATACAAGTCCAGTGCATTTTGTCTATATCCCATGCATTGTATCATCCCTCACTTGTTTTTGTAGGTATGAAACCGGTTTTCTGATGTGTACCCTAAGCATAATTGAATGCATTTCCAATAACCGAAAAACACCATTGTATATATTTATGTGAACTTTTAAAAAAGCCAAAAGAGTGCAAAAGGAGTTGGATCTGGATCATTTATAATAGACCATGTTTACCAAAGACCGTCTGTCCTGATCAATTTATTTCACACCAAGGTGAATCGTATCTCATATCTAAGATGAACGCCCCGTGAACTTTCAACGATCTTTTTGTTTGGAGATTTTAATACGCATGATACTAAGTTGGTTAAAGGTATAGGATTCCCTACTGAAAGTAGTCCCTCCTGTTTCACTACTAAATCCCTCACAGACAACCTACTGACCAGTGTCAGTAGGCCCCGATGGCTTATTTCTCTGGGCTGGGGCGGGCATTTTTTTTTCGCGGACTTGGGGCGGGAAACTGGGCTTATTGTTTTTTAATTTGGCTTGTTTTGGGCTTTTTCTACTCAAAAGAACAATTTTTTTTTTAGAATTTTTTTTTCAAGTTCATTCTTTTACAAAACTTTCGAGGAAAGAAAGCGAACGGATTTAAGGAAAAGTTTAACTATACCCTACGATTCACTAAAAAACAAGAAGAAGCTAAGTAAAGTGAATCAAACAGAACTATTTATTACGGCAGATTACTAGTTACAACTATTGAGAGACATTTCAAACAGTTCGTGGTAGCGAACTGTAGCAAGGAGCAACCCGGCTCAATAGTAAACGAAACTCTAAAAAAAGGAATTTTGATGCTAAGAGATACATCAAAAGAATCGAATTTTCATGCTGATTTTAAATATATAAGATTCATCAACTTTAAAAGCCTGAGAAAATTTACCTTATTTTGAAAAATAGGAGAAAACACCCCCTAAAAGTCAAAGAATCTTAACGAAAATCACACCATCGCATTCAGCGTATCAGGGAACCCTATAGCGAAAATTTCAAGCTCCTATCTACAAAAATTGGGAATTTCGTATTTTTTTTTACCAGAAGACAGATCATGGGTGCGTGTTTATTGGTTTTTTTTCAGGGGCCATCGTATTGACCATGTGGTCCTAGAATGTCGCAAGAGGGCTCATTCTAACGGAAATGAAAAGTTCTAGTGCCCTTTTTAAGTGACCAGAAAAATTGGAGGGCACCTAGGCCACCTCCCACGCTCATTTTTTTTCCCAAAGTCAACGGATCGAAATTTTGAGATAGCCATTTTGTTCCGCATAGTCGAAAACCATAAAACTATGTCTTTGGGGATGACTTACTGCCCCACAGTCCCTGGGGGAGGGGCTACAAGTTACAAACTTTGACCATTGTTTACGTACAGTAATGGTTATTGGGAAGTGTACATACGTTTTCAGTTTTTTTTTGGTTTGGGGGGGGGGGGGGTTGAGGGGAGGGGGCTATGTGGGAGGATCTTTCCTTGGATAAATATGTCATGGGGGAAGAGTAATTCAATGAAAAGGGCGCAGGATTCTCTAGTATTACTATGAAAAAACAATGAAAAAATAAACATGAAAAAGTTTTTCAATTGAAAGTAAGGAGTAACATTAAAACTTAAAACGAACAGATATTATTACGCATATGAGGGGTTCTAAAAACACTTTAGCATAAAGAGCGGGGTATTTAGGAGGAGATAAATATCTCGCTGTTTATGCTAAAGTATTTTTAGTAATTTCAACTATTTATTCTATGGTCTTTCTGATTCAGGGGTCATTCTTAAAAAATTGGGACAAAAATTAAGATTTATTTTAAATAGCGAGGTATTGACGAGGGGACAAACCCCCTCAGATACATAATAGAATATTTAAGTTTGTTACGTAAGTTAATTCTTAAGTTAGGTATATTTTTTACTAACAAAACGTTCGTTAGAAATTAAAAGTTCTAGTTGCCTTTTTCAGTATCCGAAAAATTGGAGGGCAACTAGGCCTCCTTCCCCACCTCTAATTTCTCATAATCGTCTGATCAAAACTAAGAGAAAGCCATTTAGCCAAAAAAAGAATTAACATGCAAATTTCATTTTAATAATTTATGTAATTAATTCAATTAATTTCATTTTAATTTGATTTTAGCGGAGAGCTAAAATCAAACACGTATTAATTCAAAAACGTTCAGAACTTAAATAAAAAAAATAGTTTTTTAACTGAAAGTAAGGAGCGACATTGAAACTTAAAACGAACAGAAATTACTTCGTATATAAAACGAGTTGTCCCCTCCGCAATCCCTCGGTCTTTACGCTAAAGTTTGACTCTTTGCCACAATTCTACTATTTAAAACAATTAAAAACTTTAGCGTAAAGAGCGAGGGATTGTGGAGGGGACAACTCATGTCATATACGGACTAATTTCTGTTCTTTGTAAATTTCTATGTCGCTCCTTACTTTCAGTTAAAAAAAACTAGTTTTTTTTTTATTTAATCATCTACAAAAGGTAAGACGCCAAATACGACATTGTGTTTGAAACAGATGGAGATAGACTTCATAACTCCCAAGCACTTTCCAAAAAAAAGTTGAAAATCCAACGAAAAAGCTTAATATTCTACGTTTTCCTGATTATTCTAGCAAATAATGTTGAAAATAAGATACGAAATTATTTTTTGATAGGATTTTTTTTAGTTTGCACCTCAATGTACGAATAGGAATTGAATAAGAAACCTTCGATTTCTTTAAAAAGAAAACAAATGTCGGAACTCTTCATATTCTGTGAAATTCATATAAAATGAGCTCTTTCAGTGGAGCCAAAACTAGGAGTCTTCGGACTGCAGCCTGATTGGTAAAGGAAACCAACTGATAAGCTGCATCTAAAAACCAAAATAGTGTATTACAAAATAATCAGCTTTTGACATGCATATTTTTCCTAAGGTGACGACACTGAATTTCTAAATCGCAATTAGCTTTTTAGTTGTTGTAGCATTTTTTTTTTGTCGAAGCTGTACAGTATATTTCATTTCTCAGAAATTATTTTTAATTTTTCTTGCTTGAGGTATTAAGAATGTACCAAAAGTTTGAGAGCTTTTCAATTATTACGTTGATTCTCTTGAAGTTTTGTTCCTTTGTGATACAGAATTTCAAGCTTGAATTATTTTGTTGTTTTTTTTTTGCATTTTACCACTATATCCAAAGAAGTAATTAAGCCTGTGTATTTCTAGTTGTGATATTTTGGTCATGATTCTGTTTTACTCACTAAAATTATTTTGCTTATTGAAGAGATCTCAATGCGCTTTCTGTTACTCGTGAATTTTTTTTGCTGTATTACGATGTCAAGGCACTAAGAATTAGCTGAACGCCGCGTTCATTAAAACAGGTGACAAGAAAAAAACGAACGTTTTCAGTGAAAAGTCTTGTCTTAAATAACCATAAAAGTTCAAAATACTTATCTGCCACGTAGCTTAAGTTAATTTTTTGATTATAATCTTGCTTCAAAATAGGTTTCTAAAGAGATAAACATAAAGAAAATATAATATTTAGTGACAAATTAAAAAAAATTATCTCTTATTTGGGAGATAGGGCATGGGGAAGTGGCTTTATTTGCATAGGGCTATAGCTTTCACAAGGGTATGGAGAGGCGGCAACTCTGTTGAAAGGTATAAATTTGGAGGGAAAACTAAAACTGTAAGGAATACTAACATATTAAGATTTGCCTCGAGGGCTCGGCTGGGAAATGACCCCTTTGTCTTTTTTATTTTGCTTTCATCTAAAATAGCAGCAGTTACAATTAAACCTTCCAACTTTGATTCTACGTCTGAGCACATGTTCTTTGATTTCAAAAGTCTCGAGTTTGAGAATTCCATGGACGAATTTGTTTCCAAGTAGACAGTTTCACTTTCGCACCATAAGTTTTCCAATGCAAAGGCTTAGCTTCAGAAAAAAACCTGAGTTCAAAATATTAAAGTGCCATACAGCTTAAGCTAATTCTTTTATATTTCAAACTCAAAAGCGGCAAAAAAAGGTCATGTATTCCCGTCTGCTGGGTAGGTTTATCCTTCACCCCTGCGAATGTTGAGGGGAGATAAACAAAATTACGACTCTTCCTGAAGTTTAAAGAAAAAAGATGAGAATAGCTTTCGGACTGAAAATTCAGAATTAATGTTGCATCCAGATGTAACATTCTCCGAGGAACAAGCTGTCGGACACGCTCACTATAAAGTGAAGTCTCAAAAGTGGATTATTTCAATAAATTTTCTTTGGGGCTTGTTCGGGCTGATTTTGAAAATCCCAGGACGTTTTTTTACGCTGACAATGTGGCAACACTGCTACTGACACAAATTATTGACCAGCCAACAGGATTCAGGCACCTGCAAGAGCCCTCCTTACTTGACTTAGTTATGGCGAATGACCCTAAACGAACCCTTTCTACCTCCTATCGCCCTGCAATTGCAAGCAGTAACCATATTTATATCTTGACTCAGATACAAGCGAATTTCATGAATAGAATATACTAAAAAAAAAAATCCATCACAGATTATGAATTAATAGGGCAGGACCTGTTAATGGTAAAATAGGAGAACTTGGTTAACAGTGGCAACATAGAAATAAACTGGGATGCATTTAAGATAGATGTCATACCCGGGTATACTAGTCACCCCTGCCAAAAACACTCCCCTTCCTACCCGAAGAAGTGAAAAGGGCTAAAGGGAAGAAGAAAATAGCATGGGCCAAATCGTAAAGTGCAGATGTGATAACCACTATGACACGTTCAAGAAACTCAGAAACAGGCTAAGAAATTTGACTCGGAAGATCGAAGAAAACCAAGAGTAGGCAATTGCCGATGACATAAAGCAGAATCCAAAGGGGTTATGGTGATATATCTCAGCAACTAATCCCTATAGAAGTGATATTCCAGGCTTCATAAAAGAGGATGACACAAAGGTACCAAAGGCTAGAGAAAGAGTGGATTTGCTCAACTCTAGCTTTGGTACAAATTTCTCATGTCAGCCCATAGCTAATCCTCCACCCACTTCACCAGAGCAACCAATCCCAGAACCAATGCACATGACATCTATGAGTATATAGAATGTTCTAAAAAGGCTTAAAAGACTGGATGCAAATAAAGCTTCTGGGCCAGATAACCCATAACCCAGACTATTAAAACAACCAGTTGAACAAATGGCTGAGCCAGTAGCAGTGATGTTTGAGATATCACTTACTTACAAAGTGCTCCCAAGTGACTGGAACAATGCCAACATCAATTCTATCTTCAAGAAAGGGAGAAAGAACCAAGCCAGAAATTATCACTTTATAAATGTTACTTCTATTGTATGCAAGGTCCTTGAGAGCATCAGAGACACACTGGTCTCTCACCTTGAAAGAAATCAGTTACTTTTAAAAAGTCAGCATGGTTTCCGTAAATGTTGCTCAATCGAAACAAATCTCATTGATTAATATGATTTTTTGACCAGACTATTGAAAGATGGCCTTCCAGTGGATGTCATATTGCTTAATCAAGCAAAAGCCTTTGATTAAGTACAGCATGAACTTCTTCTTCTCAAACTGGAAGCATACAGGGTGCATGAGAATATAGTTGCCTGGATTTAAGTCTTTCTTTCTGGAAGAACTCAGAGGGTAGTATTTTAAGACACAACCGATATAACTGTTTATCTTGACGAATTCCCTGTTATTAGTAAAGTCCCACAGAACCCAATCCCGGGGTCCATATTGTTCAGCATCTACATTAATTAGTGGAAAAATCACCAGAAAAACCCACCGACAATATGTGCTGACAATTCCAAGCTCCTAGGACAGCCCAAATCACTAAACCGTGCAAAAAAAAAATTAGATGAACTATCTAGACGGTCATCTGAGTGGGTTTTGCAGTTCAGTATGTCAAAATACAAAGTCCTGTATCTTGGACACGACAACCCGAGACAGCCTTCGCATATTAGAGATAACCTACTTGAATCTTAAAGTTAGGAGAAGGACCTTGGGGTTATTTTGATGATGAATTCAAGTTTCACAGCCACACACGAGCTCAAGCTTCTAAAGCAAACCTAGTACTACGCCTCAAAAAACGATCGTCTACCACCAGAAAGCTGTGTGTGGTCAGGAGGCTGTACAAAGCTGTTTTAAGTTTAAACTTGGAATTTGGAATGACCCTTGCTTCCCCCATTACAAAATGCACGTTGAAGTACTCGAGAGTGTCCAAAGACGAGCGACGAAGCTCAAGTCAGCTTTGTGAGACAAGCCATATGAGGAGCACCTTCAGTCCCTCAAACCTCCTCCTCTATCGATGGAAGAGAGGAGTTAGTCCAAAATGCTCAAAAATGACCTCTCAAGTCAACTTTTCTCCTTATCCCTCGCAAGTATGACAAGAGGTAACACAAAGCAGCTGCAAGTTCCTTGTTGCCATCAACGTGAGCACCGATACTTTCTTCTTTGTACGCACTGTCCCTCACTGGAACATCTTCTCCAAAGCCACCATCCAGTCCCAAATCATAAATGTAATCAAGAAAGGAGTTGATCGTGATTGGGCCAATGCAGAGTACAGGCCAACCTAGGCCCAACCATAGTCATGTCATACCACCAGCAAGATGTTCCACAGGAGGCTCACCACCATCTTATCTTGGTGGACATGCGATTTAAGATAATTTAAGGTAATTTAAGACACTGATTGGTTCTTTTCTATGAAATTTTAAGCCAACAAGGATACCGATAAGTTTTTGAAATACAACATTGTTTAAAAATAAACTCTCAGTTTATTTTTTGGTAAAACTAGTAAAAAACACTTTATGTCGTTAAATTAATATCTCCTTTATTGAAAAATATTTTTCAGAGTATATTTTTGGTTCCTTTTTTTAAACTGAATTACTAAATAATGGAAATTTGATCAAGTCTAAACAAAATTAAAAAAGTGAAAAAATGAATAATAACTTACACATTACTTGGAGGTTATATGCAGAGGATGTAGATACACCTGCTTGATTTCTACCAACACATGCATAATGCCCAATGTCTGACCGAGTAATATTTTTAAAGATGAGGACAAAGCCTTCACTGCGTATATGCTCCCAATGTGGCTTTAATAATTCGTCCTATGAGTAAAATGAACTTTTAAAAAAGATCGATAAATCAATCTGCAATACGTGTACTTCCTATCATAGAGGGTAACTTTTTTTGAGGGAAAAATGATTAGTTTAATAGTTTGTCAATTTTACAATTATCTAACTTAATAAATACATTTTATTTAACACGCGAAAGTAGAGAGGCAGAAATTCAGTGATTATAGAGGAGCACCAGTGGATCTTTGTTTAGCTGGGGTGCGAGGAAGTGTTCCTAAAGCCTCAAAAGTGACTATTTGTGACGACATTTTTTAACTCTCCGTGGGTTTTCAGATAAATATAGTAGGAGGTTTTCGATGAGGACAAAATTAAATCCCTAATGTCCCTGCAATCCTAGGAATATTTTTGGACTTAGCCTGTGATAAATGTTTTGCGGGGTGATAGCTGCCTTGTCATTCCAGACAAAATCTCGTGTATAAAGTAAAATATTAAAGTCATATGCTTACTGGTACAATTGTTAAATAGGTGGGGGCATCATGAGCACTGTTAAAAAAATTATAAGAAGGAGGAGGGACAACTGCTACCAGGAGCTTTGTTTTAACAAAATCTTATTTGTGAGTATTTCTCTTTTTTTCATTTAATCCGTAAACATTATTGCATAAAAAGTTAATTACTACTCATTTAGGCCCCAACAATCCTCAGGGGACACTTTGGGGCCACAATTCCCGCAAAATCATGCGCAAGGGATCGGTATATCGCTCTATCTGGGACGGTGCATGACAATATTGTGAACGTTCTCTATCTGATTCAGTGGACTGGAGCCTTCGGTGCACTTACATATTCGTGATGTGGTAAGTGTACTTTTTTTTCCTTAAGGCGATGAAGACATCTGACTTCGTATGCAAGATATTTCCTTTCGTCTTCGGTGGTGCGTACCCATGCTTTGCGTCCGTACAGGACTCTGGGGTTGATTAGGCTTTGACACAGTTTGAATTTGATGGATTGATGATCGTTTTTCAGAGGTTGTCTAGTCTTTGGAAGTTAGATCTACCAGGCATAGACTGTTTTCGATCTTAGTAATGACAGTTATTCGAGTAGATTGAGCTACGTATATACAGGAAATAGTCCATTGCTTCGACTTGTCGTCTGCTGAGGATATTAAAGTGGGGTTATCCACTAAATTTATTATAGTCACCATGATTTTGGTATTGCTGGCATTGATCTAATTCCAAAACGGGCTAGTGGTGTTGCAAAGTTTATCAGCTTGTGCTTGCAGTTCTGTGATTTTACCATCCTGGCACTGGCACGCGGCAGGCTTCTATATATGGATGCCTATTGTCGCTTGTCTTATAACTCGAGCCTCTTCTTGATAACATGGCGTCATCAAAGGCTCGATAATACAACCCTGGGAAAAATACAAATTCTTTCTTAAAGTTGTAACCTATTTAAATCGTTTTTGTGACCTGAAATGTCAATAATCTAACCAATTTTGAGGAAAAATCTGTAAACTCATAGATCATCGCTTACGTTGAATGAAGCTAGAGCTAAACACTAGTTTAAGTTTCAGATATGTGTATGGGACTCTTCAAAGAACAATCAATTACCAAAAAAAGATAAACCAACTTATTTGGAAATTGTGGTGGTGATAATGCGGTTCGAGCATGTAAGCAGCAATCTCCAAATGAATTACCTTTGTTTGCTACTCTTTCTTCGGGAAAAGGGAGGCCTCCGCAAATAATCTAAGCAATGGTGATAATGCAAATATGACGTCGAATTTCTCTTACAAACTTTCAACCAATTGTTTCAAACTCGTGACCTATCTAGATCGTTTTTTAGGCCAGAAAATATAGGGATGTGAATTTTAACGGGCATATATGGAGTGGTTTTCGAGAAAAAACAGGAGCAATAATTGTGTTTATATGTATGTATTTATTTATGTATGAATTATATATATATATATACATACACATATATATATATATATATATATATATATATATATATATATATATATATATATATATATATATATATATATATATTTATATATATATGTATATATATATATATACATATATAATCTTCTTGATGAGAGTCTCTCCTCCAGAAACTTCATTATATGAAAGCTCAACCTCACTTAAACAATGGACTTACTTCATCTATACAAAATTGCATCCAATTGCGTCCTTATTGCATCCAATTGAACATTCATTTAGTAGAACAATAATAAATTAAATTAAAAATAATGATTCGGGTCATCTTCGCTATATTTATTGTACTTTTTTTTTTTTTTTTTTGTCGTTTGCGGGTATTAAGTTGAAACAAAAGAATGATTTATGGTAAAATTCATGGGAAATATATAATTTGGGCTATATATTTGCACAGTAGGGTAGGTGTCTAGTAGAGTTAACAGGGTTTTGAATGATATAAGTCATTATTCCATGATTTATTAGGACTATTTATATAATTTCTAAAATTAATTCACATTACTGCCCTATGCACCCCCTAATCTGCAAATATATAGCCAATATTATATAAATACTGAACCGCAAATTACAATACAAAACAAAATAATTTCAACGAGCAACGAACAGACACTATTCAGTAAATAGTGATATACCAATAACGGTAAATATCCCAAAATATTTAGAATCAACGCAGGCAAAATATGTTAGAGCTCCTTAAGAATTCAATATTTTCATTTTAATTAGACTAAAATGATACATAAATGAAAGATTTCCATCACGAAGAATAGCTAAGAGCTGAACATACCGATTACTAGGTCGAGTGTTAGGTTAAAAGAAGACTATAAATGAAAAATCAAAAGTAGAATAATCGTTTTATGACTTTGAGATTAAATAAAAAAACTAATTTTTTTAGCTGAAAGTAAGGAGCGACATTAAAACTTAAAACGAACAGAAATTACTCCGTATATGAAATGGGTTGTCCCCTCCGCAATCCCTCGCTCTTTACGTTAAAGTTTTTAATTGTTTTAAAAAGTAGAATTGTGGCAAACTTCACTTCAAGAGTCAAACTTCAGCGTAAAGAGCGAGAGATTGCGGAGGGGACAACCCATTTCATATACGGAGTAATTTCTGTTCGGTTTAAGTTTTAATGTCGCTCCTTACTTTCAGCTAAAAAAATTAGTTTTTTTTTATTTAGTTTCTGAACGTTTTTGAATTAATGCATGTTTGGTTTTGGCTCTCCGCACATAAATTATTAAAACGAAATTTGTATATAAATTCTTTTTTTGGCTAAATGGCTTTCTCTTAGTTTTGATCAGACGATTTTGAGAAATAAGGGGCAGAGAAGGAGGCCTAGTTGCCCTCACATTTTTCGTTTACTTAAAAAGGCAACTAGAACTTTTAATTTTTAACGAACGGTTTTATTAGTAAAAAATATACGTAACTTAAGAATTAACGTACGTAACAAACTTTCATAATCTTATATTTTTATTATGTATACGAGGGGGTTTGTACCCTCGTTAATACCTCGCTCTTTACACTAATTCGTAAATTTTGTCCTAATTCTTTAAGAATGACCCCTGAATCAGAAAGGCCGTAGAATAAATAGTTGAAATTACTAAAAATACTTTAGCGTAAAGAGCGAGGTATATATCTCCTCCTAAATACCTCGCTCTTTATGCTGAAGTATTTTTAGAACCCCTCATATGCGTAATAATCTCTGTTCGTTTTAAGTTTAAATGCTACTCCTTCCTTTCATTTGAAAAAAACGTTTTCATGTTTATTTTTCATTGTTTTTTTATAGTAATGCTAGAAAATCCTGCACCCTTTTCATTGAATTTTTCTTCCCCATGACAGATTCTCCAAGGAAAGATCCTCCAACTTAGCCCCCTCCCCTCATCCCCACCCCCAAACAAAATAAAATCCCCTTGAAAATGTCTGTACACTTCCCAATATCCATTACTATATGTAAACACTGGTGAAAGTTTGTAACTTGCAGCCCCTCCCCCAGGGATTGTGGGGGAGTAAGTCATCCCCAAAGACGTAGTTATTATGGTTTTCGACTATGTTGAACAAAATGGCTATCTCAAAATTTTGATCCGTTGACTTTGGGAAAAAATGAGCGTGGGAGGGGGCCTAGATGCCCTCCAATCTTTTTGGTCACTCAAAAAGGGCACTAGAACTTTTAATTTCCGTTAGAATGAGCCCTCTTGTGACAATATAGGACCACTTGGTCGATACGACGACCCCTGGGAAAAAGAAAAAAAAACAAAAAAAACAACAAATAAACACGCACCCGTGATTTGTCTTCTGGCAAAAAATACAAAATTCCACATTTTTGTAGATAGGAGCTTAAAACTTCTACAGTAGGGTTGTCTGATACGCTGAATCTGATGGTGTCATTTAGTGTCATTTAACGTAGAATCGTTAGGATTCTATGACTTTTAGGGGGTGTTTCACCCTACTTTCTTAAATAAGGCAAATTTTCTCAGGCTCGTAACTTTTGATAGTAAGACTAAACTTGATGAAACTTATATATTTAAAATCAGCATTAAAATGCGATTATTTTGATGTGGCTATTGATATCAAAATTTAATTTTTTTTTTAGTTTTGGTTACTATTGAGCCGGGTCGCTCCTTACTACAGTTCGTTACCACGAACTATTTGATACATGGCATAGAAATTAACAATATAGAATTGTAGCAGGGGTTTTCTTTATTAACTGCCATAGGTTTGCTTAAGGCTAATTTTGAATCTGCCAAATCAAGCACAGGTCTATTTCATGTTATTTGGGTTAGTGAAGGAATTTGAAAACGAGCCATTTGGTTCCTTCAGACTTCGAAGATCCAAGTTTAAAGTTAGTATAGTTTTAGCAAATACAAGATTGGCGAGAAAATTTTCAATTTTTTAAAATGGAATAGAATTCATATATACTCCTGATCATAGGGTGGAGAAAAGACAGAAACGTATGGCTATAAGTACGAGAGTAGCCCAGGAACTCAGAAGAAACATTCGAATTTAAATGTGCGGGGTAAATCCTCTTTTCGCCTACATGTAGAACTAAGGGAAAATCCATGCGTCGGCACCAGCCCAGTGTAATATGTCCCAATAAGGAATGAACTTTAAAATTAGGAAAATTAGGATTTAAATTAGGTTGGAATATGTACCTATGCCATCACAAATGTATTCAGTCCAAACCTCTTGAGCTTATGACTTATAAATAAATAAAATTTGTTCTTTTGGCCGTTTAGTGCATTCAAAATTTTTCGTTGCATTCAGTCATTGCATTCTCTCTCTCTCTGTCAAGAATAGGCTCATATAAATTTTGAAAGCTTTCTTCAATTCACGCAGTACTTGTTTAAGATAGCTTTGATTCGCTTAATATGCCTTGATTATAAGTTAAAAGTACTTTTTTCTCTTTTTAATTGACACAGCTTACCCAAATTTGGTTACTTTCGTGAGATTAAGTCATAAACCCTTAGCATTTTTACTGTCGGGTCGAGTTTACAAAAAGCCATATTAGCATCTTTTGTCTGTTCAACTGAAAATAAAGAGGTTAATAGTTCCTGGAAATAACTTTGTAACAATTAGAACTTTTGATAGCTGATAGTTACTTCTTTCTTTTAAAGTTATTTATTTGGATGTTTGGAGTCTCATTAGTGCTTCAAAATTAAAAAAAATATTTATTAATTCTTTTGGAGTTTAAAACTATGAAACAAAGTTGTTTTGCGTGAGGTAACAATAATAAATATGTAAAATAACCCTTTTAATACCCGTCTAACCAATCAGTTAGCCCAGTGTGACCCTAAGCACTTTATTTACTCTTAACGTCATTATATTTAAAAAGTTTTTTTTCTGAAGCAAGTAAACGGTTAGGTTAAAACTAAAAAATCGAGCTAATAATGCCTTCAGCAACTCCCCTCTTTGTGTTGAAGTGGTTTTTGGCTCCTTTAAAAAAAAAGAAAATACACTGTTTGTATTTTGGCTGGGAGCATGAAATTACTATAAGAATTCTAGTCACCAATTGGGAATATGCTGTATAGTAATATACTGTATAGTAGTTTTGAAGTGCAAGAAACAATTGAATACTACAAGCAGGACACCCTGTTCATGTTAATCTTTCCTTTTTATATGTACTTTGACGTAAGTTTTTCTTTGTATTAGCAATCAGAAGATTAATTTCTGCAGATTCTGTATGTCAATATGTTTTTTAGTTCAGGAGATATAAAACAGAAAATACTAAGTAATGGAAGTATATAACATTTTTTACACCACAATCTGAAGGTTAGCATTTAGCTCACTAAATCATGTACGCATTATAAGAGCAAACTTACAGTTGTGAAGCAAAAAAAAACAAAAACTGAAAAGAAAAATGACCATTGTAAGATTCTGGCATAAACTTTATATCCTTTTAAAAGAGAAGGGGTAAGCAGGTCAGCACTGGACTACAATGATTAGCTGGATTGAACAGTCAAAATTGACAGAAAACTATTGTTTTGAGCTAACATGCTTAAAGTAATATGTCTAAAGCTTTACCATACACAAGAAAAGGTTCGCCAGCAACAAAAAGAAGAAAATTTTAAAGAGATTGTGTCTTTCGATGCTTCGCTGTGGTGGATTAGAAATTTTGAGAGTGAGGATGGAAAGAAGGGCCGCTAAACTACCTAGCAAAGGACAAACTGAAAATTTTACTGGACTGTAGGAGTATCGTAGGGATCAAAGCATGAGAAACAAATGCGTCACACTGTGGCAATATCGAACATTAAATAAATAGATTTCCAAAAATTGTCCTTATTGGGTCAAAGGTCTCTCTTGCATTTTTGTACATAATGGACAAAAAGGGCAATCAAACATGATGTAATCAATCCCCAGCTACTAAGGAATTTGACACATTTTCAGCTCGTTTTAGAAAGTCCTAAGAATTTCTTTACAAAATAGCAAATTGCTGGCTAGTTAAAAGCAACTAAAAGCTATTAAGTGAGCCCTTTTATCAAATAATGTCCCCCATGAGAGCCCTCAAATCGAATATTTTCAAATAATATTTTTTCGCAATATTTTTACCTTACAAGCTTACTCTTTGCTTATGAAAACTTTTATTCACCTTTCACAAATTCTAGAAAGGGACGTTTTGTGAAAACGATATTCCTTAAAATCTAGGCTTATGCCCAAAAACTATTAAATAAATTTTATTGCTGAATACTAAACGGATTTCTTCAAAGCCAACAGAAGTGCCAATAGGGATTCAAGGGGGGTACGGAGGCTTGTTAATTTTTCAGCCATTTTTATGGATCCTTATTAATAAAATTTCTGTGAAAGTAGTAACCTATAGATTAGTCCGAGTGGCTATTACCCCCATTGGACCTCCATCCATCCGAACGGCCAGTTCCCACGGGATGTCTTCATCTATCTGGCCGCAGCTAATCTTGATGTAGTATCGGAGCTTTATCCACTGCAAACGTCTGAGGACAGCAAAAGGGGCTGTACTTAGAGCCTATTGGAGTCACCAACCCTTTCCATATTGGTCAATGGATACTAGCACAGCCATAGGGAGTGTTCCTGGATTCTGAAATTTTGTCTGGCCTAGGAATCAAACGTGAAACCCAAGATATCCTATGCTAAAAGAACAACACGATGGTCAACCGAGCCAACAACCCATTGTTATTGGTGTCATCTTAGAAATACATCCGAAGCAAATGCTATCAGTACATTGTTTCCAGACACAAGGCACGTGGTGTTAGGCATCACTATATCGCCAAGTTTATATAGAATTTCTAAGCTTTGAGATAAAGGTTTCCGAGAATTTCTTGGCATCATTCCGGCAACTGTTTTTTTTTCCAAGAACTTCTTGGTATGTTTCCAAGAATTCCAAGAATGATACGTTTGTCAATTGAGCCAACAGGTAAATGATATGACCATTTTTTTTAGAAATACACCCTAAGCAAATACAAACAAGCAAATGCATTTTAAGCAATTTTTCACAGAAGAGAAAAAAGTAACACTTCTGTTCTGAATTTTCCCACGGAAGAGAAAAAGATTCTACTTCTGCTCTTAAGTTTTCTAAAGAAGAGAAAAAAAGCTCAACTTCAATAGGCTACTGAATTCTTTAAAAGAAAATAAAAAAGTTACACTTCTTTTCTAATTTTCCCTGAAACAGAGAAAAAAGTTAAAGTTGTATTCTGAATTTGTCCATAGAAGAGATAAAAGGTTACACTTCGGTTCTGATTTTTTTTTTCCAAGAAGAGAAAAAAGTTGCCCTTCAGTTCCGAATTTTTTCAAAGAAGAGATAAAATGTTACACTTCTGTTCTTGATTTCCACAAAGAAAAGAAACAATTTCACTCTAGTTCTGAATTTTTCCAATGAAGAGGAAAAAAGTTGCACTTCTTCTCTGAATTTTTCCATAGAAGAAAAAAAAGTTAAAACTTCAATTCTGAATTTTCCCACAGAAGAGAAAAAAATTTCATAAGCCAGGTACACTCTCTATGGGTGAGCTAGTATTAATTCACTAATATAAGAGGAGTTGGCAACTCCAATTGGATTAAAGTACATCCTTTATGGCTATGCTAGTATCCGTTGACCAATAAGCAAGGGACTGGCTTCTTCAATAGGCTCCATGTACACCCCCTATGGCTGTGCTCAAACGTAGGGGGGAGACGAGGGATGGTACCTACAGTTTTACACTGGGGTAGAGCTGTGGCCGGGTTCATGGAGATGTTCCAGGGTTGCTGGCTTCTCAGATTGATGGAGGCCCCAAAAGGGTACTGGCCACTCACACCAATCTATAGGATACCACTCATGAATCAGCCCCAGTTGAATCCAAATCGGAAAAACTCTACTCTTTTATGTGCAAGACCACTTTCAGACACCTTCAAAAGTCCCCACTGCATCAAAACTTTGAGTGTCAAAACTTTGTAGGCTATTGCCGTACTTTGAAAATTTTAGGAGGGGTAACTTACCACATTGGGCTTCTCCCATAGGAGGCCCTATTAATCGGACCATTTGTAATATCAGATCAAAAGACCATGAAACACCAATATATAAATAATCAGAGCCATCTTTGAACTGGAAATATCCTAATAAGGCTTTTCAAACGGCTTTTCTAATCTTGCTCAAGGGAACGGAAGGTGAGGATCTAAAACATTAACAGAGAAGGACTGAAGGAGTAGAGAAATTCAAAGTAACTTACATCTTTGAGCCAGCTAAGAGTTGTAACTGCCGGATTTGCTTTAACCTGGCACTCCATCCTCACTTCATTACCTTCTGCCAGTTCAAAGTCAGCTTGTTGAATAACTATACTCAAGATAGGAGGATCTAAAAAAGAATACTTGCTTTTGTAAAGGAAGCCATATTCAATGGGTTTGATTTCAAACTTGGATTTGATTCATTTATCTACGATTATGTGAATCATAGTCGGCAAAACACAACGGATTTAGCTAGTTAAAGAGCAATTTGCCATCCATTCTCTTTTTTTATTGTTGTTTTTAAGTACCAGCAAATGGTAAGTATAATGCCAAAGAATTATTATAGCAATTTATCGAATGTGACAAGTTTTAGCGGTACTGTTGATTGCAGTCATTGACCACATGGTAGCCAACCACTCTTTAAGCACTTTTTGCTTCTTTGGGAACCCCCTTAGTCCTAAAAAACACCGGATCTAATATTTTCAAATACCCATTTTAATCAAAACAGTCACATGGTCAAGCTTATTTCAGGAGAAACAACATCCACGCAGCCTCAAGAAACAGGCCCTCAATTTAGGCAAATAGCCCATTTGACATTTCATCAATAGACACATTTTTTTTTGTAGAACGATAAAAAATATGCCTGGTTGAATATTAGTAAGGTTAAAAAAAATCCAGCCATCGCCTGCCATTGCTATGGATAATGTCAGCTTGTCCCAAGCCAGGATGAAGTAGGAGGGTTTGGTGAGAGGTTTGCTACTTGTCCCTGTAGAAAAGCCCCAGCAACGGAAACGTCAATAAATGCCCCGGATGAATTATCTTCCCCCTAATAACGAACCAAGCACGCCCCCGGACAAGGTTACTGACTGCGAAACAGCAAACAAAAATCTGCTTCTGGAACGTGAGAACTATGAGTCAGTTATAAGAAACCGAGCAGGTTCTCAGAGAGATGAAGCAATATAATATTGACATCCTGGCCCGAAGCGAAATATGTTGGAAAGGTGTAGGCCAAGAAACACTAGATGACGGATATGTGCTGTTGCATAGCGGAGAGAACAACAATCATCGGGCAGGTGTAGGACTCATGATGTACCCTGCACCATACCAAACGATGATCCAATAGACCCCAATAAATGAAGGGATTTTATTTGCACGGTTAGCGACAACACACACTAAGCTTTCTATAATTGTAAGTTACGCTCCTGCCAATGAGGCGGATGATGATGTCAAAGGTAACTTCTATGAAACTTTACAGGCTGTCACCAAAGACATCCTAAAACGTGATGTTTTGTGTGTTGTTGGTGATCTAAATTACAAAGTAGGAGCCGATTGCAAGTACTGTCCCGAAGTCCTAGGGCTGCATGGACTTGGCCGCATTAACGAAAATGTGCACTAATAATAGACTTTGCGCTAAGTAATGACCTTGCCGTTGGTGAATCTCTCTTAGAACATTAAAATTTGCACAAGTATACATGGACATCTCCAGAAGATAGAAAACGAAACGAGACTTACCATTTCCTGATCGCCAGAAGGTGGTGCAAAAGCCTGACGTGCGTGGGTATAGAGGAGCAGATGCCCAGTCGGATCACATGCTCATGATCGCCCACATACAGATCGAACTACGTGCCCAAAAGAAGACACAGCAAGATCTGAAGAATCTGTACGACTTGGACAAGCTACAGGATCGAAAAATTCGAAGAGATTTCTGTGTATCGTTATGGAACAAATTCGATGCCTTGGGTCTTGAGGCAAAAGACTCAGAAAACGTCGAAGAGAAATGGGAGAAAATAAAAGTGTATACACGACGATTGCCGAAGAAAAGATAAGTTTCTGAAAGAAACCAAAGGGAAGGTGGATCTCTGACATAATATGGAAACTGATTGACTAACAAAAGGCACTCAAGCAGGCCATCTTCATAGCTAATACAAGGAGTTCAGAGCTGGCAACATAACAATTATACAAAGAAAAAGATAAAAAGGTAAAAATGAGTGCAAGAAATGACAAGAGGTAGTTCCTTGAAAAGAAAGCAGCTTTAGCTGAAGAAGCCGCTAGGAAAGGTGACTCCAAGACTGTCTACCGATTGACAAACGCGATGGTAGGAAGACAAAGCAGTCGAATTACCCTTGTCAAGGACAAAATTGGATTAATCATGTCTCATCCAGAAGAAATTGACGAGATCGACTTCCGATTTCGAAAAACTTTTGAACAGACCAAGAACCTGTGACCGAGCAAATGTACCTGATATCCCTTTTTTGAATTTAGACATCAATACAGATCCTCCGAGTGCTGAGGATATTATGCTTACCGCCTAGAAGTTAAAAAATGGACGAGCTCCAGTTATTGATGGCATTACAGCAGAAATGCTGAAGTACTTAATTAGTACTTGCATATCCATTTGGCTCTTCCTCTTCACCAAAATATGGACCTCAGGGAAGGTCCCAAAAGGTTTTAGCAGAGACATTATAGTCAAACTCTTCAAAAAGGGAGACTTGATGAACTGCCGTAACTGGAGAGGCATCAATTTTCTCCCTGTCTCATCCAAACTATTAGCCTCCGTCATTTTGCCGCGTCTGCGAAAAGAACTAGACGCAACTCTACGAGAAGAACAGCATGGTTTCAGAACCGAGAGATCATGTTCTGATCTAATATTTGTACTGAGAATGCTTGTCGAACAATCAAAAGAATGGATCAAGAAGCTCTACCTCCTATTCATTGAATTTGGAAAGGCATTTGATTCAGTTGACTGAAATTGATTGTGAAAAGTTTTGAAATACTACGGAATTCCCAAGAAAATAGTAGATATGACTGTAGCACCTTATGAAGAACCGGAATGTTGAGTAAATACCGAAAACGGTACAACCAGATTTTTCAAGGTCATGTCTGGTTTTTTTCAAGGTTGTGTACTTTCCCCCATGCTCAATATAATTGTAATGGATTATGCCCTGAGGTTCGCAATGGGTTACGGGGTAAAAGTAACCAACAAGAAACTGTTCAATCTGGACTTCACGGATGACGTTGTCCTTCTCGAAGAGTCTAAAGAACGGTTGCAGCAGCTACTTGAGACTATCACTGAGTATGCAGAGATTGTCATGCTAAAA
The DNA here is from genome assembly GCF_032884065.1 of Artemia franciscana. Lineage (NCBI taxonomy): Eukaryota > Metazoa > Arthropoda > Branchiopoda > Anostraca > Artemiidae > Artemia > Artemia franciscana. Next base: position 1,525,691 of record NC_088870.1, on the reverse strand, counting down.
ATAAACACTGACAAATCTAAGAGCATGGCCATGACAAGCTAACCACTTGTTCGTCGTTGCAAAAAAAGGATCTAGAACAAGTCCAGGAGTTCAAGTACCTGGGTAGCTGGACTGATTGTGATGGAGAGATTTCAACCGACATTAAATGTAGAATTGGACAAGCGACAGGTGCCTTTAATAGATTGAACCCTATTTGGAGAAGTAACAAATATTCAATGTGACTGAAGTTTCGACTCTTCAACAGCAATGTACTGTCAATTCTCCGTTACACTGGAAAATAAATGAAGTGAATGCTGGAAACTAAACACCCAGCTTGAAAAAAAGATTCTTGTATTTGAATATGAGCCGAAGAATCTTGAATACAAGCTGGCAACAAAAAATTACAAATGCATAAATACGCAGAAAAAATAGGTCAACCTCCAGTCATTGAGTTGCTGAAAAGAAGGCAGTGGACATACCTGGGACATGTTCTTCGTATGGAAGAGAGCCACCTTCCTGGAGAAAACTATGAATGGAAGCCAGACGGTCAAAGAAAGCGAGGCTTCCCCAAAAAATACATTTAGACAAACATATGACGGATATAAGTGGACGGCTGGTACCTCATTACTACCTGAATGGGAAGACTTCATCGCTGCAGCATCAATACGGGACGAATGGAGAGGCTATGTCGACACCCTATGCACCACCGATGGCTTTGGAGGAACTAAGTTCTAAGGTAAGGTAAAGGCAGCCCCCGGGTCAAATTCACCAAACAACCCCTCTTATCTTTATAAATAGAGATATCTCTGATCTTTTCTGGCTCCAAATTTTTAGGGAATTGCCAGAGGTTGGTCTTAAATGACAAGCTTTCTCTTCCAAGTCAGAATACAAAAATTACATGTTATAAACCTAATTTCTAGTTTCCACCAAAGTAAGTATGGGGCTTCATGTGTTTTTGATGTTAGTAAATTTAAATATGTGACTAAAACGAAAAATTTTATCACTAGTTTGCTGGCAGTCTTCCAGGAAAAGGATCAAACTATCAAAGGACCCAAACTGTTTTTTTTTTTTAAAGAAACGTCTTCTGTATAAATTCTAGTGAAACAGTAGCCATTATCAGACAGTTTGTGGTAACGAACTGCAGTAAGGAGCGACCTGGCTATATAGAAATCCGAAACTATAAAAAATGGAATTTTGAAACCAACAGTTACATCGAAAGAATCGGATTTTCATGCTGATTTTACATCTATATAAGTTTCATCAAATCTAGTCTTACCTATCAAAAGCTACGATCCTGAGAAAACTTGCCTGATTTTAGAAAAAAGGGTGAAACACCCCCTAAAAGTCAAAGAATCTTAACGAAAATAACATCATCAGACTTAGCGTATTAGAGAACCCCGCTGTAGATTTTTCAAGCTCCTATCTGCAAAAATGTGTATTTCTTACCAGAGGACAGATCACGGAAGCGTGTGTATTTTTTTCCCAGGGGTGATCGTATCGACCCAGTAGTCTTAGGACTTCGCGAGAGGGCTCATTCTAGCGGAAATTAAAAGTTCTAGTGCCCTTTTTAAGTGACCAAAAAATAGGAGGGCACCTAAGCCCCTCCCACGCTGATTTTTTCCCAAAGTCACCGGATCAAAATTTTGAGATAGCTATTTTGTTCAACTTAGTCGAACAACTTAGTAATTATGTTTTTTGGAACGCCTTAATCCCCCAAAGTCCCCGGAGTAGGGTGCTGCAAGTTACAAACTTTGACCATTGCTTAAATATAGTAATGGTTATTGGGAAGTGTCCAGACGTTTTCAGGAGGACTTATTCGCGTTGATAGGGGTCCGAGGGTAGGGGGCTAAGGTAGGGGGGCATGAAGGAATTTATCATGAAGGAAAAGAATTTCCATGAAGAGGCTGCAGGTTTTCTAGCATTGTTTAAGAAAAAATGAGAAAAAATGAGAACTTATTACAGCTGGAAGTAAGGAGCAATATTAAAACCTAAAACGAACAGAAATTATTCCGTATATAGTTAGTTTTTATTAATTCAAAAATTGGAGTTTCGACAGAGAATCAAACTTTAGCGTAAAGAGCGGGGCGTTGAGGAGGGGACAGCCCTTTCATATATAGAATAATTTATGTTCGTTTTAGGTTTTAATATCGCTCCTTACTATCAGTTAAAAAAAACCTGCTTTTTATATTCAATTTCTGGACATTTTATAACTAACAAAGGTTCAAATTTGCGGTACAGGAAAAATCAAAGCATAAATTTGCATATTAATTTTGGCCAAGTCCTTCTCCATGGTAAAATTTCCTCTGAATAATTCAGTGATTGTAGGCTCTGTAATAACAACTAGGGGTACAAAATAAGATTTATTTGCAACACAAAAAAGCTAACTAAATAATGCTTCTGAGAGCTGAAATCATTAAAATACGAGATTGTTTTTCTTTGCAGTATTACTGTAATAAACAAAACAGATAATGATATGTTGTTACTGTTGATAATAAAAAACGACTGTTTAAATAATTACAACCATATCAAATAGTTTCAGGAGCGCAAATTCTAGAGCCATTTTCCCACTTCATAAAGCAAAAAAAATGATTAGTTAACAATCTCATTAAGTAGGGTAAAGAGCTAGGTATTGAGGAGGTGGCAACCCCCCTCATATACGTAACAATTTCTGTTCGTTTTAGTTTGTGATGCTGCTCCTCACCTTCAGTTTCTCACCTTCACCTTCAGACCTGTTTCTTTAATTTAATTTCTGACCTTCTTTGAATAATGCTGGAAAATCCGGCTTTCTCTTCAATGGAAAATTCCTTCCCATCAGGGTAAATTCTTCCATGTAAAATCCTTCCCATATAAAATACCCCACAACAGGAAAACTCCTCCCAAACAATTCTATTCTAGCTGAAAATTACCCCCGGAAATTTTTTTTGGACAATTACGGCTAAAAAAAAATTCTCTTAGCCCACTCTCATTTGAAAAAGACTTTCATTTCTGATTGTTTTTGAAATCATGCTAGAATTCCCCTTCATCGATATTCTCCCCTCCTCCTCCCAACTGTCCTATTTCGGAAAGGTGATCCTGCATAAAATTCTCTCTAAAGCTTTTATTGTGTGGAAAACTCCCCCATATAATTTTTTTTCTGTGGAATATCCTGTGGTCACAAAAAAAGGGCACTAGAACTTTTAATTTCCGTTCGAATGAGATATTTTTTACATTCAAGGACTATTAGTTGAATTCAGTAACCTTTGGGAAAACAAATAAAGAAAAAAACAAACAAATAAACACGCCACCGTGATGTTTTTTCTGGCAAAACATAAAAGAATTCTACTTTTTTGCATATCGGAGCTTGAAACTTCGTTAATGGGATTTTCGGATGCGCTACATCTGATACTGTGATTTTCATTAAGATTCCTTGACCTTTAGGGGATTCTTCCCCTATTTGCTGAAAATCAGGTGAAATCAGGTTATGACGGTGAAAAGAAGCGTATTAATTGAGAGTTGGCCATCCAGAATTTTTCAAGTCTGAGTAATTATTTGAACTATTATATTTTTTCTTTTTCTTTTTTTTCTGTTTTTCTTTTCTTTTCTTTTTGTTCATTTAATTAGTTAGTATTATTGATGACTAAAGTAACATGAATGTAGTCGCAATTACAGGCGGGAGCGGCGTTTTTCGACTAATTGGTATGTATGTGATATAAAGGTTTTAAAAAAAAATCTACCCGCCTACCTACCTACTTACTACATCAATCTGTACTTGATAGAACAAAAAGGTGATAATTTTTACCACTCGAGAAGAGATGAAGAAACTCGTGGGCATGCATTTCGCAATTTGTGTCTTTAAATTCCCGAGATAAAGGATGTTTTGGTCTCCAGCCGCTAGGATGCCCTTGATTGCTGACTTCATAAATGTAATTAGCTTCCAGCATCTTTCTTCATGTTGTTGGCAACATGAATGATAGAATTCCGAACGACCGTTTATGGAAGGTTCGACCAGCAAGTGATATGGCCTTGACAAGAGTGCCTCAACTACCACAAACAGAAAACTTGTCAATGGACGAGCAGATGGTACTATGCACGCAATCTTGAAATAAAAAAAAATATTTACAAGGTAGACCTTGCCCTTTGTGTATCAAGGTCTTTCTCTTATATACTTCGGCCGATACCGTGCTAAATTAAGAGGTGTACCATGGAGAGAACACACAAATCTTGGCTGGTTCATAGTCATCCAGCATAGTCCTCCAGCTGGTGAATAGGATCAATCCCTTGCCATATCAAAAAGAGCATTCTGACAATTTATTTACTTCAACAGACCTTCCTCTACAGTTGAAAGAAAAAGAAGTATTTTGCTGGAGTACTACCAGGGCACATAGAATCCGGAGTGTAAGGCTTGACACCGAGAAAGAGCTAAAGAGAAAAGGAAATGGCAGCTTTTCTGAAGTTGTTCGGGGTCACGATGAATATGTCTTGGTATGCTGGTTGGATAACAGTAGCGTAGAGCTAGCTTCAACATATGTGGGTGGAGGTAATGTCACCTAAGTGTCAACGGTGACAAAAGATGGTCAACGGTGACAAAAGAAAAAGATAAGAATTACGTGACCGTAAATTGTCAAAGACTAGAGCAAAAGTATAGGTGAAGTTGACGAAATAGACCACGTCTCGTCTTGATAAAGAAGATTCACCTAATCAAAAAAGTTGACCCTCAGAATAATTTCCACGTGTGGATCCTGCTATTTGTAACTCAGAGCTAGAATAAATGAGTAACAGTGATTGAATTAAAATCAGCTCGAAAAGCGGTCTAAACCTACTTTTGTTTCGTCTTGACGTAGCACAGGATCTCACCCACGCTTTTGCTTGAGGCAAGAAGCAAGGCAGGCCAACACCTCTATGTGACTTGGATTCTGACGAGACTGGGGAAGATTATAGCGAGCATGTTTCTAAAAAAAGAAACATGATTTGTGTGGGCCTCGGACGGAGTGCTCGGTCTAATTAGACAGCTCATTGGCCAGTAAAGACTGATAAGCAGAACTGCTGAAAGAACTCAAGATGTATTATGAACACTCGCAAAATCTGTTCTAAATACAAATTCCTCTCTAAACTGTCAATGACTGCGATTGTTTTGGTGAATTTGACGCTAAGTGATTAGTTGTATGCTCATTTAGCACTTGACTTTTGTTAGTTTTTTAACTTATAGCCAATTTGTATCAAGTTCATCACTCTGTATTCGATTGAGAACACCGCAAAAAAGAGGTTTGGAATCACAGTTTCAGCTAGAAACTTTCACCCAGTACATTCTAGCTATGTATCATTAACCCAACAAGATTTCAGATTTTTCTCCTCGGGAAAAACTCATGCGTGAAGAGGTTAAATACCTCTGTGATATAGATAACTTCAAAGACCACACTGTCTTTTCATGACGAAAGTATAAAAATTCAAAATAGGGATGAAATCTTTTAATTGACAGCGAACAGATATAAAATTTTGATATCTGTTCACTGTCGATTAATAGATTTCATCCCGATTTTGAACTATTATACTTACCTCTGTGATGTTTTGGCATCCAGCTGGCGGCATCAAAAAAAGAGAAAAGAATAATAAAAAGGAGCCACATCACCGCATTCTATGCGAAAGAATGATATTCCTTGTTACTCAAGATGGGGGACTGTAAATCGCCCGCACAGGTTTTTGGCTAAGAAGATTCCAGTGGTGGGTTTCTTATTTCAACCTAACATCATTTTTGTGGAGTTTGAGGTTTCTCTTCTAAATTCCCATAAATCTGTTTCCACACCAAACTTTTATCATTAAGATTAATCGAAATGTTAGTTACTAAACCCTAAAACAATTCTTCCTCATTTGAAAGTTTTTTCAACGCGTTTACAAAGTTTTGGATACTATGAGATAGAGTTATTTTTATTAGGTTGCCCAAAAGGGGGCATTTATGATTGAGATCCAAACAAAAAATGCTCATCCTACACATGGCCTATAAAGGAAAGAGAAAACGTACATTCTGTTTAAACTCTAAATAAAACAAATAAAGAAAAAGGGAGAAGGAGAGAGAGGTAGAAAGTAAGATCAATCTGGCGCTAGGAAAAAATAATAAAAAACTATTTGGAAGCCAAAGAGTATTTGTTAACAGTATGATAAGCTATTGTACCGGGGTACCAGGCTTTGCTCGGTGAAGAGAAAGACAATTATTTTTAACCCCTTTTAAAAAACAGCTTTAATTTCCTTTTATATTATTCGCTGTAGAAAGAAAAAAAAATGAATATTGAACGTCTAGGTATTTGAAGCATCATTCATATGAAAAATACTTTTTTCAAAATTAATCCCCCAGCCACAAAAAAAGCAGTTGTTCAAAAATTTTGACCTATCTAGATTGTTTATTCACACCTAAAATCAAACATGTATCTTCTTACATGCAATATTATTAAACAATCAATAATCACTGGGTAGAGCTCAGCTCCCTGGTATAGAAATTTCTATTGAAGGTTTTCTGCCACAATACACAACTTTTAAGGCAAAGAAATTAAGGACCTGAAGCTCACTTCACAGATACAAAACGGTTCTTACTCTGAAAGCATAGATCCAACTGCTTTGTCAACAAACAAATTGCGTTTGAAACTCCTCCTACTTCTGTTCGAGGTTTTTGGCAACCAGAGGTCTCTAATTTCAGTCAGGAGACAATTAATGTCGATTTTTAGGCGGATTCGGAGGGAAAAAAGAGCTTTCCTTAACTCAATATTTATCTACGTCTAGTTTTTACCCCAAAAATGGTAGTTTTCCTTTTTTCAGCAAAATGGTGCTATTTTAGAGAAAAATTACAGATAAATGAATATGTATTCAATTATTGTGCATTTTAAAATATAAGAATAACACAGAAAAGGTTAGAACAAAAATGAATCGATATTACAAAAACAACCGAAATTTTTTTATTATTTCGAAAGTACCAAAGGAGTGGCAATTTTGAGCCGAATCACAAAGGATATTGTACCAAGAAATGAAACTAAAGGATTAAAATATTAAAAAAGAATTTTAACAGAATTAGCAACTAAAAGAAAGAAATCAATGTTTCATGAGCGAACTCGACTACAGAGAGATAGGAGATAAGTATCAGAGAAATAGCAAGGTCACCGAGAATAAAGGTGAATTGCATGAAACTGAATAAAGTGGAAGATTCGTAGTAAACAATAGAAAGCATTATGAGATCAAGCAACGGTTAATTTGCTAAACTATTTATTTCCTGAATAAGATTTGCAGATTTACTATAAGTATTTCAGAGCGGTTTAATAAAAGGCAGAAAAGTAGAATTTCATTTATTTGAAATATACGGAGCGTACAAATAAATTAAACAGCGAGTACGATTTGCAGAATTGACCCAGGAAAAATATGTTAGAGGTTTTTAGAAAACCAAGATTTGTGTATACTATAACTTTGATAAAATTTAGTTAAAGAGTAATATTTCATCCATGATTTGGACGAATTTTCCACATTCCCTGATTGATTCCCCGGGTCCTGATGGACTCCCTGGCCTTTGGATAGATTGATTTTACCATCTCGCTTGGTTACAACATTTATACTTTTGAGTCCGTTGATTACTAATCTTAGTTTATATTGAGACAAATTACATATTTTGTAAACAATGTTTGATTTTCAGCTAAGTTGGCACAAGAGGATTTTGAAGTAGCCTGTTATATATTTTGCAAGTAATCTTTTATTTTTACCTAAGCTGGCACACGGGGATTTTTGTACTTGTTGGTAGAGCCGTATCCAGGATTTTTTGTTTGGGGGGGCTGTAAAATGATTTTTTAGGGGGAGGTTACAAAAAACTTCAGAAAACGAATAAAACATATTTGTTCATATTCATTTTGGTGACGTTTTAACAAGTCAGTAGTGACATCATATGGCTTCCCTTGACACGCATATCCAAACATTCCTATGCTACAGATATCCCACCATTTCCATGACACCCATATCCCACCATTCCGCCATTGTTACGTCATAGGGAATGTTTGATTTTGATTGCTACGTCATAATTACTTTAAGTTTTAAAAACCTGCAGGGTCCCAGTCAACTCAGGAGTTCTTGGGTTATTACGTAATTTGGTTTGTTTACTTTTAGTTGTTATGGAATAGGGTTTGTTTACTTTTGGTCGTTGTGTAATATGGAATGTCTTCTAAGGGATACAGGTGCTTGTTACGTAATAGGGCTTGTCAGAGTCCGCTAGTCAAGCGGGGAATCCCTGGTTGTAATTGAAGGGGATACATACGTTGGTGTTACCTAACGATGATGCACACGTGATAAGTGACGCCATCTTGCGCAACTTAATAGATTTAAGGGGTTTGATGTAATCTTACGTGACTTGCTAGATTTTTCGGGAATGATTTAATGGCAGCACACACAAGGGGCAATACGCAATGACGATGCACAAACGCCTGTTGCATAACACTTTAAGAGATTTTTTTCGGGAATTTGTTTTCTTTCAAGGCGTTTTCTTAAGGAAACCTTACAATCTAAATAATTTTCTGTCCTCATTAGGAGTCGAAAGGACTCTATATGCGATCGCATATTAATTTTCATTAATTTATATCTTGATAGCATCAAAATCACATCTTAAATGCAAAGAAAAAAAGAGACATATTTTTGCATTCAATTATAACCGAAAAGTCTTAATGAAAATGCAAACGTTTCTTTGAGCCAGCACTATTCAGACTTTACGGCCAATATTAGGGGATATTCCTGGGAGGTCTTAATGAAAATGCATCATTTCTATTGCTCTAATAGACGAACCTGCAAGAAAGAGCGTGAAATTTTTGTATTGATTTATTTCTGAGAGCTTATAATGAAAATGCCAAGTTTTTTCGACCCAGAACTATGCATATTTACGCCACCTTGACAATGTGTGTCTGCCCCCCCCCCCCCCGCAAACAATTTCAGAGAGGGAGACTTGCTATTAAAGACAATTTAAACCTTCTTAAGAGTTATTTCTTTGAGTTCTTTATGAAAACACCTCGTTTCTTTAACCGGGTGTTAGATATCAGTCCTCCTCCACTGAAGATTTCTTTTAACACCTCCCCACCTTAACTTTAAGCTGTAGAACAAGTTAGTCCAATCAAATCACGCTGCCATGGCAATATGTGGCTGGCCCGTGACATCCCTACGATACATAGTTTGTCAATTCGCGCCATCGTGCCACACTATTACTGACTCTCTGGCACCCTTTAGCCACCTCTTATCATTTCCATGACATTTTCAAGATATTTTATTGTTAAAAATAATACATTAAATCCATTGGTTCACATTTTTTGGTTCAAGTCAATTCGTACAACCGTATCAAACTAATACTGACCCTCTGGCAACCTCCGACAGCCCCTGATCATTCCTAAGATATTTTCCAGATATTTCCATGATAAAATCAAGCATTGATTCATGTTTTCACAGACCACGATCAACGTGTTACACTATCTCAATTCAGGCCACACAATCTCTAGCAAGCTCTAGCATCCCCCAACCCTTCCCAAGATACTTTCCAGATATTGTCTTGTTAAAAATCATGCATTAAATCCATCGCAAAGTGTTATCACTAGCAATCTTTAGCATAATACAACATGTCCATTCACGCCACTTTGCCACACTATGGGTTGCATACGGCATCTTCTGGCACCCTCAATCATTCCTAGGACTTTTTCCAAGTATTTTCCTGATAAGAACCATATTTTAAATCCAAGGGTTCGTGTTTTCGCAAGCCATCCTAAACAGAATTCACCAATCAAAATGTGCCTTCTGGCACCATCTGACACAATCTCATCATTCCTAAGACATATTCCAGATATTTTCTTGTTACTAATCATGATTGAAATCCAAAGCTTCGTGTATTTCAAGCCATCCTCAACGTGACCCACCATGTCAATTCTCACCACCATCTATCAGCTCTTCTGGCACCCTCTATCAGCCCTTCATCATTTTTATGACATTTTCAAGACATTTTATTGTTTAATATGATGCATTAAATCCAATGGTTCATGTTTTAGAAATCAATGACCAAACGTGATGCACTCATGGCAATTTAAGCCACTATGGCAAACTACAGATGGCACACGACACCATCTGTCGCACTTTTAGCACATCTAAGGGTTTTCAAACATTTTCCTACATCTGTTTCCAATAGAATGGATTATTTAAACTTAAGGAAAATTCCCTAAGAGTGTTACTTATAATGACTTGTGACAATTCATGCCACCATGGTAATATTTGACTGAAATATGGCATCCCTGTAATACAACTTGTCACAGCTAAGGGTTTTGCGATATTTTTCCCGCAAATATAACTTTACAAACATTTCATTGTAATATTGCCATATTTCGTGATATTTCGTACCCCTCCCCCGCTTCTTCTCCTTAGCATCCAAAGATTTTGTTACAAATTCCTCTTTATTGTTATAAAGGAGATAGAATTTGAAACTTTTTCATGGATAAGCCATTTCCCTATTTCCACAACATGTAGAATCACAGACCAAATCATAGACATCTAGAAAAGTGCATAAAAACCTAGACCACACCGTAGAAACCAAGACCAAACTCTAAAAATCAAGGTCAAACTTTAGAATCAAGAACAATCAGAGGAAATCAAGGGCAACGTCTAAAAATCAAGATTACATAAATAAAGACCAAACTGTAGAAATCATAACCAGTGCATAGAACCTCAGACCAAACCGTAAAATGCAAGACTAAATTCGAAAAATTAAGGGCAACCTCTAAAATCATGACAAATCCGAAGAAATCAAGGACAATATCTAAAAATCAAGATCAATACATACAAATCATGATCAGACACTAGAAATCCAGACGAATTCATAAAATTCAAGAAAGCTCTAAAAATCAAGACCAAACAAGTGACCAATATGTAGAAATGCAGAGCGATCCAATAGAAATCATGACCAACACATAGGAAATCTAGAAGAACTCACAAAAATCAAGAGATACAAAAATCAACTGCAGAAATCAAGACTAATAAATAGAAATCAAGACCAACCCATAGAAATCAAGATCAAACGGTAGAAATCATGACTAACCTCTGAAAATCATGACCAATACATAGAAATCCCAAAGAATGTAAAAAAATCAAGACCAAAATGTAGAAATCAAGGCCAATCTCTAAAAACCAAGACCCTATGAAGAAATCAAGAGGTCAATACGCAGAAATCTAGACCAACACTATAGAAATCATAACCAATGCTTAGAAATTCAGACGAACTTGCAAAAATTAAGAGATCAACACGTAGAAATCCAGAAAATTTCTTAAGAAGTATGATCAGAAATCAAACCAAAATGAAACTCTAGAAATCATGGCCAACCAGTAAAAATCAAGTTCAGTCCAAAAATCAAGGATAACATCTAAAAGACAATACCAATACATACAAGTCATGCTAGGGCTGTTTTTAAAAAAAATTTTTAAAAACATTATTAGTTTTAATTCTCGCAATTTAATGCAAGTTTATTTATATATACATATTTTCTCTCTCGTTCTCGTATTGGGTTGAAGACGGCCCTTGGACATAGGGCCGAAATATTCACAGAACTGATTTCCACTCTCTTGATAATATTTTCCCTATTGTTTCTACTTTAAATTTGTTTTTTATGGAAAGGCACTGTGGTCTTCGTCGCTATTTTCGTAAAGGATAGGCTTTTAATAGCGGAATGTGATAAACACATTCCACTATTCAAATTGGAAGACTTCAATTGTGAAAAATACCTGCATTCAATTCATGATCCCGATTCAATTCATGATCCCGAAGATCAAGTTCAATACTTCGCTCAAAGGATGCCTGAGAAGATACCTGATAAGGAAAACCCATCATATATCCAAAGACTTATGGTTTTGCTCCGTCTAGCAAAAAAGAATGAATATTGGCGGAGACTTCTGTGAATCCAACCTTGATCATTTGACAAAAAATAACCAAGAGCCCTTTTAAGAGTTAAAAATGTCTTAGACTCACATCAACATTTTCTGCAAAGAAAACGTTTTAGATGAGTTGGTTTGAAGAATGAGATTCTTTATGTGGTAGATATGCTATTTCAAGAAAAGAATTCGTATGAATTTCTAAGGTCTGTTCATGATTTGAATCTGTTGATCTTGATTTTTATATGTTGCCCTTGATTTCTTCGGATTGGTCTTGATCTTGAAGGCTAACCTTGATGGCTAGAGTTCAGGTTTGGTTTTCACGGTTTGGTCTCCATTTGTATGCATGAGTTATTATATCTGCAGTTTGGTCTTGATTTCTATGGTTTGGTCTTGATTTCTATGAATTTGTCTTGATTTCTGAAATTGTCCAGGATTTCTACATGTTGATATCTTGATTCTTGCGAGTTGGTCGGGATTTCTAAAAATTGGTTGTGATTTCAATAGGGTTTTTCTATATTTCTACATATTGACCTATTGATTTCTTTGGATTGCTCTAGATTTATGAATTTCGGTCTTTTGATTTTTTTATTTCGCTGGAGTGGTCTTGATTTTTAGATATAGCCCTTAATTTCTTTGGATTAGTCGCAATTTTTAGAGGTTGACCAGGATTTCTAGAGTTTGATCCTGGTTTTTACGGTTAGTCCTGGATTTTTATGCACTGGTCATGATTTTCTAAGGATTGTTCTGGATTTGTACCTGTTGATCTCTTGATTATCTAGAGTTCGTCTGGATTTCTAAGCATTGGTTATGATTTCTATGGACTAGATTTCTAGATTTCTACATATTAAACTCTTGATTTCTTCAGATTGGTCTTGATTTTTAGAGATTAGCCTTGAATTCTTCAGATTTGCCTTGATTTTTATGAATTCGTTTGGATTTCTAGGGTCTAATCATGACTTGTATGTATTGGTCTTGATTTTTATATGTTGCCCTTGATTTCTTTTGATTGGTGTAAATTTTTAGAGCTTGACTGTGATTTCTAAAGTTTAGTCTTGGTTATAATATTTTGGTCTGGATTTCTATGCACAGGTCAGGATTTCTAAGGATTTCTACGTACCGATCTCTTAATTTTTACGGCTTGGTTTTGATGTCTATGGTTTAGTCTACATTTCTAGGGTTTTTATAAATTCGTGTGGATTTCCAAGCATTGATTTTGATTTCCAAGAATTCGTCCGGATTTGTATGTATTGGTTATGATTCTTATATGGTTGTTCTGGATTTCCACATATTGATAACTTGAGTTCTGGTAGTTGGTCTCCATTTCTATGGTTTAGTCTGAATTTGTATGCATTAGCTTTTTGGTTTCTATGATTTGTTCTGGATTGTTACGTATTGATCACAAGATTTATGTGAGTTTGCCTGAATTTCTCATAGCTGGTCATAGTTTCTATGGAGTCGCTCTAGATTTCTATATAATTACGACTAGATTTCTTAGGTTTGCTCTTGATTTTTAGAGGTTGACCTTGATTTCTTCAGTTTGGTCTTTATTATGATAAATTCAACGGGATTTCAAGGGCCTTGTCATGATTTGTATGCATTGGTCTTGATTAATAAGGATTTTTCTGGATTTATGCATGTTGATCTCTTGAATTTTACGAGGTTGTCTTGATTTCTTTGCAATGGTTATGATTTCTATAGGGGTTGCTCTAGATTTATACATATTGATCTCTTGATTTCTTCTGATTGGTTTTGAGTTTTAGAGGTTGACCTTCATTTCGACAGTTTTGTGTTTATGTTTATGAATTCGTCGGGATTTTTATGTATTGGTCATGTTTTTTAGAGGTTAGCCATAATTTCCACAGTTTGATCTTGATTTATAGCAGTTGGTCTTGATTTTTATGTGTTAGTCTTGATTTGTAGACATTGGTCTTTATTTCTAGAGTTTGGTCTTGATTTCTATCTATTGGAATTGATTTTTAAGCATTGTACTGGATATTTGCATATTAATCTCTTGATTTTCTTAGTTTATCTGGATTTCTATGAGTCGGTAATGATTTCAGTGGGGTCAATTCAGATTCCTACAAATTGATCACTTGATTTCTTCAGTCTGTTTATAATTTTCAGAGGTAGAACATGAGATCTTCCGTTTGGTCTTCATCTTTATGAATTTGTCTAGATTTCTAGGGTTTGGTCATTATTTATATGTATTGATCATGATTTTTAGATATTGCCCTTGCTTTCTTCGGATTGGTTATGATTTTAGAGGTTGATCTTGATTTTTAGAGTTTGGTCTTGCTTTTTGTGGTTGTGTCTGGGTTTTTGTTTACTGGTTATGATTTCTATAGTTTGGTCTTATTTCATATGTACTGATTTTGATTTCTGAGGTTGTTTCTGGATTTCTACATGTTGATCTCTTGATTACTTCAGATTGCTCTTGATGCCCCTGTTTTGATCTGAATTTCTACGGATGACCCTAATTCTTTTCAACTTATGTGTATTTCTGTGTATTAGTTACGATTTCTAAGTATTGGTCTTGGTTTTAGAGGTTGCCCTCGATTTCTACATTTTGGTCATGAATTCTATGAGATTCCCTGAATTTCTACGGCTTGGTCTTCATATCTGGTTTATTCTATGTTTCTAAATGTTTTAGGAATACGAAATAGGCTTATTCAAGAAAATGTCTTATATTATGTGCCCCTTTTAACAATAAAGGGGAGTTCTTTTACAAAATCACAGGAAAATAAGGAGGAAGGGAATGTGTAATGTCAAAAAACATCAAAATGTCTATAATTTTTATCAAACGGATGCCACAGGTCGGTCATATATTACCATTGTGTAGTGGATTGTAAGGAGTCATCAGAGTGAATGCTATTTGGGATTTCTCATTAAATTTAAATAATCAATTCTAATGTAAACAGATATTTTTGTAGAAAATGTTTGAACAACCTTTACGTGGGATTATATGTGCCAGATGGTCGTGTACCACTTGAAATTTACCACAGTGACAAGAATCACCATCGGTCATCACGTTTGGGGGTAGATTGCTAAAACACGATTCATTGGATTTAATCCATGATTTTTGACAGCAAAATATCTAGAAACTATCTTAGGAATGATGAGGGGATGTTAGGGGATGCCAGTAACAGTGTGGCACGGTTGTTTGAATTGATATGGTGTATCACGTTGAGGGTGACTTGCCAAAACACGAATCATTAAATTTTATGCATGATTTTTGACATGAAAATATCTGGGAAATGTCTTAGGTAGGATGAGGGAATGAAATGGGGCCAGTCAGAGCGTGATGCGGTGTGTGAATTGATATTTCATATCACGAATAGTTAGCTTGCGAAAACAGGAACCATTGGGTTTAATGCATGATGTTTAACAGATAATTATATGGAAAATGTCTTAAAACTTTTAAGAGGGTCATAGTCATAGTTTGGCAAGGTGGCGTGAAAAGAGATGTTATATCATGTTTGGGATAGCTTGCAAAACATGAACCATATTATTTAAATCATAATTTTATCAAGAACATTTTTTTGTAAGAAAAAGTTTTAGGAATGATAATATATATTATATAGATTCTAAGGGCCAGCCACATATGGCCATGGTGGCGTAAATTGCCATGGAGCGCATTATGTTGGGTGGCATATTGCAAAAACACAAATCAATGGACTTTAAACACGATTTTATCAAGAAAATATTAGAAATTTGTCAACTGAGGGGGAGTGAAATCTAGCGCTTAGGCAAAGAAACAAGGTATTTTCATTAAAAGCCCTCAAAAATATCTTAATGTGGCCTAAAATTTACCTTTAACGAGATTATGAAATTTGAAGAGGAAATATTATTGAAATGTGTGCTTGTCTACCAGGGGTGCATTGTCTTGGCTGAAAGAAACGAAACATTTTCATTAAAAACCCTCAAAATATTTTAAAGTGATATCAGTTTACTTATAATAACAATTTTCCCCTCTGACGATGATTGGTAGGACCCCGTATTTCTTTAATTCAGGTTTTGTTTGCTTGTATTTTATCCTTTACAAGCTTTTTTCACGTTTCGTTTTTCCCATTTTTTGTTTGAATTGCTTTTTTCTGTATTTTAATAATGCTTATGCTAAAAATGCTTGTTTTTATTAATGAAATTTGTATGTACTATAAAAGTTTGTATCTGTTAGACTTTTGATCTAGGACAAAACTTCGATAGGTAATCGTTTACGCAATTTAATCACCTTGTAGCCTGTGTACATAGGTATGCTCTTTCACGATTGCCTCTAAAATATATTATAAGTTCTGTGTAGTAGAGAGGAAAGAGGAAGACTTTTGATCATATATGAAGGTGTACTATATTCTAGCCATAATGGTACTGTCGCTTCTCTTCATCTCTGATAGCACATTCAAGTTCCAATAGAGTAAAAGACTACTACTAAAACAAATGCTAAGAACAAACCTCGAATATTATCTGATAACATACTTAACAAGCAGGTGTACTTCAAATTTAAGCGATTTCTAGCAATCGATTTTCCCCTCTGCAAGTCATTTACTGCAGCCATATCGGCAAACGCAATTCATTTAATCATTCTAGTATACACGAACAGAGGATTCTCCAAGCGTGCAAGAGTTTATCATATAGATTTCATTAACGAAATAAAAATTTTAGAAAGCACTTTCATATTCCAACTGGTTAGTGCTCAATTCCATTGAAGGGGAATTCCTTTCGAGTCCTAATGTGGAGAATACAGCTTTAGTTAATGTTCCCTTAGAAAAAAATATCATGAAAGAAATGAAATCTCTTCTAGTACTACGTAACATCCCACGTGTACATTGTCATTATGTAACACCCCCGTATGTGTCCTCCTCAGTTAAAAGTGGGTGCCCCGAAAGACCCTGAAGAAACAAATTAAGTATGAATGCGTCATCCTCAACATAAGTAGACATTCCCCTATTACATAGCAACCAAAGAAATCTTGAAATGTATTGAAACATGTCTTGTTTGTGACATTGGTAGCAATAGGTTGCTACAAAAAAAAAATTCTAAGAACAAACCTTAAATATTATCTGATAACATACTATTTGATGGAATTTGATGGAATTTGACTTTTTTTAAAATTTTTATTAATGAAATTTGTATGTACTTTAAAAGTTTGTATCTGTTAGACTTTTGATCTAGGACAAAACTTCGATAGGTTATCGTTTACGCAATTTAATCACCTTGTAGCCTGTGTACATAGGTATGATCTATCAAGATTGCCTCTAAAATATATTATAAGTTCTGTGTAGTAAAGGGGAAAGAGGAAGACTTTTGATCATATATGAAGGTGTACTATATTCTAGCCATAATGGTACTGTCGCTTCTCTTCATCTCTGATAGCACATTCAAGTTCCAATAGAGTAAAAGACTACTACTAAAACAATGCTAAGAACAAACCTCGAATATTATCTGATAACATACTTAACAAGCAGGTGTACTTCAAATTTAAGCGATTTCTAGCAATCGATTTTCCCCTCTGCATGTCATTTACTGCAGCCATATCGGCAAACGCAATTCATTTAACCATTCTACTATACACTAACAGGGGATTCTCCTAGCGTGCAAGAGTTTATCATATAGAATTCATTAACGAAATAAAAATTTTAGAAAACACTTTCATAGTCCAACTGGTTAGTGCTCAATTCCATTGAAATGGAATTCCTTTCGAGTCCTAATGTGGACAATAAAGCCTTAGTTAATGTTCCCTTAGAAAAAAATATCATGAAAGAAATGAAATCTCTTCTAGTACTACGTAACATCACACGTGTACATTGTCATTATGTAACACCCCCGTATGTGTCCTCCTCAGTTAAAAGTGGGTGCTCCCAAAGACCCTGAAGAAACAAATTAAGTATGAATGCGTCATCCTCAACATAAGTAGACATTCCCCTATTACATAGCAACCAAAGAAATCTTGAAATGTATTGAAACATGTCTTGTTTGTGACATTGGTAGCAATAGGTTGCTACAAAAAAAATTCTAAGAACAAACCTTGAATATTATCTGATAACATACTATTTGATGGAATTTGATGGAATTTGACACTAGGGTGTTCGTTAGAATTGTTTTCTAGGGCTCCCAGTTGATTTGGATGTTAGGCCCCCGACGTTTAGCATAGGGAGGCGGTCAAATGGGGTGCTACAGGGCCCTGAAGAAATTTGATGCAGGGTCCCCCGGTAGTTTTGTTAGGTTAGGAGCCCGGTGAAATTGAATGCTAAGGTTCCCAGTTAGCATTTGATTCTCAGGCCCCAAGTGAAATTCGATTCTAGCCCCCCCCCCCCCCCCCCAACCGGTGGTTAGATTAAGGACTTGATGAAATTGAATGCTACGAGGCCCCGATGGAATTGAATGCTAGCGTCCATAGTGAAATTAGATGCTAAAGCCCCAGTGGTTAGGTTGGGGGACCCAATGAAATTGGTTGCTAGGGGCTCCTTATGGAATCTGATGATTAGGACCCCCAGTAAAATGGGATGCTGTAGCCCAAGTGGTTAGGTTAGGGAGTCCGTTGGGACTGGATGCTTTGGCATCCAAAGGAACTGGTTGCTAGGGACCCCCGCTGTAATTGGATGCTTAGGGGTCTGTTGGAATATCTTGCTATGGTTATGCGTTTGAGGGCTCCCCACTAGCAGGTCCTGAGGGTTTTTCAAAGACTCTCTGTTAGGTAACAAGCAAAAGTATACGTTCCCTATGACGTAAGAAGCACCTGCAGCTTGCCTTGAGTGAATTCCCGCTAAGTTTTTTCGTTAAAGGAAGAAAGAACTAGTGCCTATGGGCCTTCAGGAAAGCAGTGAGGAAATACTACTAACATAGTTCAGCGTGAACTAGAAAGTGACTAATACCCAGGTAAACGGCAAACAAGGTAAAATTGTAGGGTAAAAACCTTTGATATTTAAGTAACAATAATAGTCTAAGAAAATTGTATCTCCATTAGAGGAATTCCTTCTGTATACTAATAGCAAAAAAAGCAAAAAAAAACATACAATGTATATTAAGTTCCAAAATATCCTCAAGCGTTTCATCATCCATCGACATGTTCGATGCTCGACATTCGATGTTTTTTCCGTTGTCTTCCCACTGGGGTATAAACTTCAGTCGGCTTACTGTTTGCCCATTTTCTTCCTATGAAAAAAAAAGCACAAACTATATCACTTACTCGGCTAACTTGGTTTTTTTTTATTGAATATTTTAAAAAAAAAGAATCAGACTTCCACATACCTTGGAGCAAGGGGCATAAATAACGCAAATTGATAATTGTTTAAACATATGTTTTATTATAAAACAAGGGGGCTTGTGTAATATCTCAGGAACGGCTAATTGTATTAAACTGAGAATTACAGAGAATCTCGAGGGGGGTGTTTAACTATAACAAAAGACATTGTGTGCATTCTGGTTCAAAATATGAATCTGCAATATCCTAGGAACGGCTAAGAGTATAAAGTTCAAACTTCCTGGGAATACTGAATAAAAAAACAATAAGTGCTTCCAAGTTATCAGAAAGGTGTGTCTGCATAATATCAAGAACGGCTAAGGGTATTAAGTTGAAACTTTTAAGGAATGCTGAGGGAGCTGTTGAGATATAACCAAAGACACTATGTGCATCCCGTTTGTCAGAAGGGTGCGTTTGCTCTATTTCAGGCATGACTATGGGTATTAGGTGAATTTTTCAGATAATACTAGGGAGATTCGAAATTACATACAAAAACCCACTGTGTATCCAGGTTGTCAAAAGAACGTATCATCAGAATCTAAGGACCAGCTAAGGGTATCTAATTGTAACTTGAAAGGAGTGCTCAACTAAACCAAAAGATACTACGTGCTCCCAGATGGTCACAAGGGTGTACCTGCAAGATCTCGGGAATAGATAAGGGCAATAGATAGATTAAAACTTTCCTGGGATGTTGAGCAAAATCTAAAGACACTACATATATCCTGGTTTTCAAAATGACTACTCTTTGCGAAAAAGATGCTTCCAAAGAAAATTAAACAGCCCCATGGAACACTAAAAACGAGTTAAAATAAAGTAATTTAATAATCCAAACTTATTACGGCTAGATATAACTATCAATGACTAAATGAAACCCGAAACGAACCGAGACTAAAATATCAAGCATAAAATAACAGAAACTGATATCGATATATCCTATAGAAGTTAAAATTAAAATTAATAAACTTAAAAAGAACAGAAATTACTTCAAATAGGAGTTGGGCCACCCCCAAACCTTCCAAGGGCTGGTGCTTTATTTGCATTTCATTAAAACCAAATGTATTAAAACTTTTCGATGTTATAATTATAATATTGAAAAATCAAAAAGTGCTCTTCAATAAAATTTTGAATCTTCAATTGCGATAATTTCCATTATTTGATATCATTGTAAATGAAACATTTGGTTTACCTACATTAGTTCTTTCCAATCATATTGTTTATTATGGTGATATGATTCGGTTTTTTTCGTCAATTTTTGACAAATTAAATCACACCGAGACAGGGGCACAGCTCGACCATTTTTTTAATGGGGGCGGGGATGCAAGAGAGACCCACATCCAGAGAGTCAAGGGACATTGGCTATATGATAGTATTTTTCTTGAAATTATAGGGGAAAATTACTCCCCCCCCCCTGCCCCCCGAGCGATACCTCTGCACTGAGATAAGAGATAATAATGTATTGAACAGATCGCTGTCCATATACGTACAGTTTTCGATAAAAAGCAATGTTGCTCTTTAGAAGGCTTAGGGGAAAGGAAATAGCACTACTCTCATTTGTAATAAGTTTTGTTTGTTTTAAGTTTCATTTTATATTAACTCTAGTTTTTACCTTTTTTACAATTTATTTATTCATCTATACCAGTGCCTGTTATTTTTATGTTTGATGTGTACTATTTATTTTAATTTCAATTCATTTTAGGTGACTTATGGTCGTTTTATTTTCATCTCACCAAAAATAAAAAAACAAATGAAAGTAAGGAGCAACATTAAAACTTAAAACGAACAAAAATTATCCTGTCAATGAGGTGAGTTGTTCCCTCCTAAACTCCTCGATGGCTACGCTAAAGTTCTTAAGCCCTCTAAAAAACCCTCTTACTCAAAGTCAATGACCTTTGTGATTCATCAGTCGTTCTTAAATGTCAAAACACAAATGTCACAAAATGTCAAAAGCCCAGTTTGTAACATTCTTTTACAAACATCTTTTCTTTGTAACACTTCTTTTTCACAGAAGTTCTTTAAAATAAAAAACAATAAAGAGTCTTAATTCTTCTACCTGTGGGTTTTTTGGTCACGGATAGGAAACTTGCAGTAATGGATTACTAAGGGAGAGAGAGAGTAATCCTCCATCCTAAATTTAAGCTGTGTTTTACACTATTCAATTGTGAACTGGTCTATAAGAATTTAAACATATATATTTTTTCTAATCACAAATGACTCAAATATGGCTATAATGAGCATAACTCAAATAAATTTTTATAAAATGTTTTAAAGGTAACCTGAAATTTCTTTGACAAACTTCTTTTTCATAGAAGTTTTTTTAGGTAAAAGACAAAAAAGAGTCTTAATCCTTCTACCTTTGGATTTTTTGGTCACGGACAGGAAACTTGCAGTAATGGATTACTAAGGGAGAGAGATTAATCCTCCATCCTAAATTTAAGCTGTGTTCTACACTATTCACTTGTGAACCGGTCTATAAGAATTTAAATATATATATTTTTTAATCACAAATGACTCAAATATGGTTATAATGAGCATAACTCAAATAAATTTTTATAAAATGTTTTAAAGGTAAACTGAAATTTCTTTGACAAGCTTCTTTTTCATAGAAGTTTCTTAAGTAAAAAACAAAAAGAGTCTTAATCCTTCTACCTTTGGGTTTTTTGGTCACGGACAGGAAACTTGCAGTAACGGATTACTAAGGGAGAGATATTAATCCTCCATCCTAAATTTAAGCTGTGTTCTACACTATTCACTTGTGATCGGGGTCTTTACCGTCGGGACGTCCTTGGTCGTATGTATAGCGCTGTTGCTCTGCCTCACGTATTGTTCCCGTCCCTCCTCTTCCGAAATTTCAGACCTTCTGATCTTTCGCCCATTAAAGTTGCTTATTTTAAATTCTGTAAATTTTTACTTGGTTTCCCCCTTTCTTTTAGTAACACTGAGATTGTTTTAAAGCTTAATGTGAAGGATCCTGTAGTCTGTATAAACAAAAAATATAAAACATTTGAAGATAGGGCGAAAATTAGCCTTTTAGGCCACAATTTATTTTCGTTTTTTAGTAACAGTTCTGGCTCTTCATGATTTATAGGCTAATCTATTTAGCAAGTGTTTTTTTTTTTTTTTTTTTTTAAGTTTTCGATCAATATTTGATAGGTTTTGATTGTAAGTGTTATCAGTTGTTTTTTCTTTATATTATATTGTAGCGTACTCCTCATTTTTTGAGGGAAATAAAGAAAATAAATAAATAAATAAATAATGAGCATAACTCAAATAAATTTTTATAAAATGTTTTAAAGGTAACCTGAAATTTCTTTGACCTACTTCTTATTCATATAAGTTTTTTTTTAGGTAAAAAACAAAAAAGAAAGTCTTAATCCTTCTACCTTTGGGTTTTTTGGTCGCGGACAGGAAACTTGCAGTAATGGATTACTGCAGTAAGGGAGAGAGATCAATCCTCCATCCTAAATTTAAGCTGTGTTCTACACTATTCAATTGTGAACCGGTCTATAAGAATTTATATATATATATATATTTTTTTAATCACAAATTACTCAAATATTTCTATAATGAGCATAACTCAAATAAATTGTTATAAAATGTTTTAAAGGTAACCTGAAATTTCTTTGAAAAACTTCTCTTTCAAAGAGGCTTTTATGAGTAAAAAACAATAAAGAGTCGTAATTTTTGTATCTCTGGTTTTTTCGGTCATGGACAGGAATCCCGTAGT
Organism: Artemia franciscana; assembly: GCF_032884065.1. Taxonomy (NCBI): domain Eukaryota; kingdom Metazoa; phylum Arthropoda; class Branchiopoda; order Anostraca; family Artemiidae; genus Artemia; species Artemia franciscana. The sequence continues at coordinate 1,502,865 of NC_088870.1, read as the reverse complement.
AAAATATTACTAAGGGCTAAAGATTTGTCCTCCACCATAAATTGGAACTGTCTTTACATTATTCACTTGAGGACCGGTCCATAAACCACAAATTTAAATAAATTTAAAAATAAATCACCAATGAACAATATACGGCTATAATAAGCATAGCTCAAATAAATTGGTTTAACATGTTGTAAAGCTAAGCTAAATTTTAAATTTAACTTCTAAATAAAACAGAAGTAAATCAGCACTGGGAAAAATTCTTTCCTTCCTAGGGAGCTTGAGATATTAAGCTGTATAATAGGTACTTACGTACTATACCGCCAACACTCAATAAGTGAAGTTAGGTTAATCCTAATAAAAAATACCAAAACATGATGAAAATATAATACTGTTTGAAACAAATCCAGGCTATAGGTTTGCATATTGGGGGAGGCGGAGGGTAACCTAACCCCCCCCCCCTAATGTGCAAATATTTGGCACAAATTGTGCAATTTCAATGTATTCTGTTACCCGCCACTTGTTTTCCACTGAGCGTAAGCTATTTGTTTCATAATACAGATAGATTAAGACCACTTTGTTTTCGAGTTTTGTACTGCGTAAATTTGAGTGTTGGCACGCAATAATGTTTGCGTGCTAGTTTAAGCTTCGAAGGATGTGTCGAAGAGGATACTAAAAGGAACTTTTTAGCTTTGAGTTGATTCTTGTGTTTGAGTCTGTAAGTAATAAAGGCCAACGATCATTAAATTTTATCATACAGCCTTGTAATCAGCCTGAGGTTGGTTAGGTTTCCTGTTAATATGGTGGTTATGGTTGGTGGTTTGCAGTTTGTCACAGATTAATAATGAAAATAATAGCTCAATAATTTTCCATAAATTATATAATCTATCAGTTCTATTTGTAATTGGTTTATCTATAAAATATATTTTTTAAATATATTTTACTCCAAAGACACGAAGAGTCTGGTCTAGTTACAAAAAAACTGCTGTGCCATTTGTATTTAATTCATTTATTCTATTGTCCACGATTTTGAGCAGGACGTCTATCCATTTTTATCATCCGTGATTTCGAGTAGTACATCTATCCATTTCTATCCAAGGATTTTGAGTAGAAAATCTATCCATTCCTATCTTCCATTATTTTGAGTAGAAAATCTGTTCATTTCTATATACCATGATTTTGAGCACAATATCTATCCATTTCTATTTTCCATAATCTCAGTAGAGTATATATTCATTTCTATCTTCCATGATTTTGAGCAGAAAATCTATCCATTTCTATTTTCAACGATTTTGAGCAGAACATTCATCTATTTTTATTTTCCATGATTTTGAGCAGAAGACTTATCCACTTTTATCCTCCATGATTATGAGCAGAACATTTATCTACTTCTATCTATGATTTTGAGCACATGACTCCTTTGTTAGCACTTTGCCACAGTTTTTGAGCAGAACATTAACAAATAGAAAATATATGTTCACCCAAGAAAGAATTCCCTTTCAAATCTGCAATGGTATTTAAATAGTCCAGCAGCAGCTTAGGCATTAGGTATTCACATACTGTGGTCATGCCCCCTGTTGAGCTGGTTAGTGTGAGACAGACACCTACAAGTTGCTAATCGTTACAAACAGAAATTTACGAGTCTCAAGTGTATGGGCTCGTGCTGAAATATAAACCTAATAGAACCGGAAATTAGGATATAGTTGCTTTTAAAGAAACAGATAATAATATATAATCAATCACAATGGCAGCAGAAACTGAATTCAGATTTTTATTTTTGCATTGCCTTTGCAGTTTGAACAAGCTTCAAATTAACCACCAGGGGTGCCATAAATTTAATTTTTTTTTTTTAGTTTCGTTAAAAAAACACCTTCCTCCAAGATTCAAAAAACACTATCTGTGGGATATTTATATTAAAAATACCCCTCCCGTGTTAAATTATGAAATACTTTCCTTATATATTTTCAGAAAAACAAAACAAAAATCAAATAAAAACTATGCTCCTTCCCTACATTTATTGAATTGGCACCAGGGGTGCCTAAACAGAGAGTTTATCGACAAAACATATTGTGACTCAGAAACATTTTTTGTGATTTTTACTGGTTTAATATTCCTACCAAAAAAGCCAGTCTTGTTTTAAAAGGAAAGTGTTATTTTTCTTCCTGGAAATCACATTTTCTTGTCAGTCTAGATTTATCGGTCAACACGAGATAACCCGCAAAAGGTGTTTTTTTTTTCCTTCATAAATAAGAAAAATATGATTAGCTTGTGAAAATACATCCCAGGGATGCACTAATGACAATAAATCCCACTTTTTTAATATATAAATATTTTTGGTTTTATTCTTTGGATTAATGTAAAGGCTGGACAGACGTAATCTTTTATGCCAGCGTTTTAAAAGTATAAAGCTGCAGATGACATACTGGCTTTTCCCAAAAAATGCAGCTTTTTCTTGGCAATTATTATAAATTCATTGAAAGGAGCAAATTCGTTTGGCTGAGCTATCAAGTCACGTATGAAATTGAATGAGCTCAGCTATGGCCTTGGATTGGCTAAGTGGGCCGATCCTGGTGGTTTTTTATAAGATCCATCAGAATGAGTTATTTACTGAATTAGTATATTTCTCTTAGCTCATGTTATCATAGTATATCCTTAGTTCAAGTGGCTTATGTTACAGATTGAAAATGTTAAACCATAATTCAGCTCTACTGAAAACATTCATACAAATCCCGTATTGACGACACTCCATTTCTTCACTTAAATCTCAAATCCCAACAGAGTAAAAAAGAAAACAATAAAAATAAACATTACTCTATAAAGGGCATTTGTGTATTATTCAGAACACACTCAAGAAGTGAAGTTAGGTTTTTTCGTGATACAAACTACGATGCAGGTACATTTTATGAGAAAATCCGGTTTCATAGCCACAAAGACAAAACTCAATTTAGTTTGCTACGCATAGGGATAGAAGACAGTGTCTGAATATTGATTTTGAAATGAAGATTTGGGATTTGCCAAAGACTGAAAAAGAGGCAACTATATGTTTCCAGGATAAGGGGTTGTTGCCCTCAATAAAACAGTGCGTCAATGGACACAATATGACTTTTATGCTATTACAAGAACCAACATTTAGCTTAGGTTAGGTCAGGTTTACCTAATTAAAATGTACCTGCATCGTAGTTTGTTTCACGAAAGAACTAACTTCACTTATTGAGTCTGAATATTACACAAGTACCCTATAAAGAATTACCGAATCAATAGCTGGCTCACATTAGCCCGTATTGGATAAATGCAACCGTTTTCAGCTTGGAAAACAATATACCTGTCTACTGATATCCTTTCATATTTTTATAACTTTTTGGATATTACTTAAATTACTAACAAATCTACTAAAAAATCGTTTCTGCAACTTGGCTAAATTGTTGTAATCAAATTCTAATTCTCATTGTTACTGTTCAATCTTAGTACAGACTAAATTTAAAAAAAAAAAAATAACTGAAAATAAGGAGCAACATTAAAACTTAAAGCGAACAAAATCCGTATATGAAAGTGGCTGTAAGAGTTTTTAGAGTTTCGGTCACTATTGAGCCATTTCGCTCCTTACTATAGTTCGTTACCACGAACTGTTTTATAACTGACTGGCTTGGACTTGCCGTGCGTTTCATTTAGTAAGACTAGGGAACTACACTGTAAAAAAAGAAGAAAAATTGCGACGATAGTGGATCAGATCGGAGGGAGCATTAGCCCCCATCGACGAAAAGAAACTTATTTCTTTTACTTTCCAATCAAAAGGTTTCACAGAATTGTTTTCTAGAAATTTAACAAAATCATTGGAACTTTTGTCTCACCCCTGTAATCATCTTTGCCACAACCAAGGCCGAATCCTGGCCAACCAAGGCCGAATACTCATCATGCTCACATAACGGCTACAAAAGTGGCTAAGGAAACTTTAAAGAAACTCAAGACGATTCAATATGTTCCAAATTTGGTAGATGTGCATATTTGTCAACATAAGCATAAGCCGAATCCTGGACTTTTGTTCAGGGAGAGACACTGTGTTTTTCGGGGTGGGAGGGGTTAAAAAAGAGAGTTAAAAAACGTTTCAGCAACTCGTTTATTTGCATTTTGTTACATTTTTATGAGTCGGACAAAATTTCACGGAGGGGCAGGGGCTCAAACTCCCTACCCCCATGAATACAGCCTTGGTCACAGTCACCATCTAGCATTTATTCTTACATGATAACCCATCTGTAAAACTAAGAGAAAGGACGATGAACGTGTAACGATTAACAACGCAAGCTTTTTTTGGAGTATAGTTTTTCCTATGATGTCTTGAATATAATGTACAGTGACAACATAATTTTAAAGTTGAAAATCCAGATTTCAACTACCTTAAGTAGCGGTCTTTTTATACGCAGTTATACGCTTGTTTAGGCGCTGTAAGAATACTAAATCAGCTAATTGCTTTTTTTCAATTTGTGCTTGCTTCTGTGGTATGATTATTCGTTGTTAATACCTAAGAGTGTGCTTTTTTGTTTTGTTTTTTGAACTTTTCCTATTACATATTAGTTGATAATCCGTCTTTTACTTTTTTTAAGAGTTAAATTTCGTCTTCTATCTTTCGTTTTTCGTTTTTTTTTGTGTTTTCTTGATTATTTTTTGTCTTCATTTTTCATTTTAGCTAGCAGTAATGTGCTGCCACACACCTTATTTACAATTAAATATAAAAAAAAAAAGTTTTTGTAACGGTAAGTAAGGAGCGACATTAAAACTTAAAACGAAAAGAAATTACTCCGTATATGAAAGGGACTTTTCCTAATCAATGCCTCGCTCTTTAAGCTAAAGTTTGACCCTTTCTCTTAACTCTACTTTTTAAAACAGAAGAAACCTTAGCGGAAAGAGCGGGCCGTTGAAGAGGAAAAGTCCCTTTCATATACGGAGTAATTTCTGTTCGTTTTAAGTTTTAATGTCGCTCCTTACTTGCCGTTACAAAAACTTGTTTTTTTTTTTGTTTAATTTCTGGACGTTTTTGAATTAATGCATGTTTTGATCTTGGCTCTCCGCGCATAAATAATTAAAACGAAATTTGCATATTAATTAATTGCAATTAATCGGAAGATTTTGAGAAAAAAGAAGCGAAGGAGGAGGCCTAGTTGCCCTCCAAGTTTTTGATTACTTAAAAAAGCAACTAGAACTTTTTTACAAACGTTTTCATTGGTAAAAAATATACGTAACTTACGAATTAACTTACGTAACGAACTTCTATATTCGTATGTTTTTATTGCGTGTATGAGGGAGGGAGTTCAACCCTCGTCGATACCTCGCTCTTTACACTAAAGCTTAGATTGTATCCCAATTCCTTAAGAATGACCTCTGAATCACAAAGGCCGTAGAATAAATAGTTGAAATTACTAAAAATACTTTAGCGGAAAGAGTGAGGTATAACGAGGAGGTAAACCCCTCATATGCGTAATAATTTTTGTTCGTTTTAATTTTTAATACTGCTCCTTACTTTCAGTAGAAAAAACTTTTCATATTTATTTTTTCATTGTTTTTTCAAATAAAGCTAGAAAATCCTGCGCCCCCTTCATTGAAATTTTCTTTTACCATGAGAAGTCTCTCCATGGATATATCCTCCCGCGTACCCCCCCCCCCTCAAATTTCCCCAATAAACAAAAAAAATCCCCCATAAAACGTCTGTACACTTCCCAGTAACCATTACTATATGTGAACACAGGTTAAAGTTTTCAACTTGCAGCCCCTCCCACGAGGACTGCGGGGAGTAAGTCGTCCTTAAAGACATATTTATTAGGTTTTTCGACTATGGTGAATGAAATGGCTATCTCAGAATTTTGATCTGGTGACTCTGGGAAAAAAATGAGCGTGGGCGGGGGCCTAGGTGCCCTCCAATTTTTTTGGTCACTTAAAAAGGGCACTAGAACTTTTAATTTCTGTTAGAATGACCCCTCTTGCAAGATTCTAGTACCACTCGGTCGATAGGATCACCACTGGGAAGAAAAACAAAACAAAAAAACAAAAAACAAGAAAACAAATAAACACGCATCCGTGATCTGTCTTCTGGCAGAAAATGCAAAATTCCACATTTTTGTAGATAGGAGCTTGAAACTTCTACAATAAGGTTCTCTGATACGCTGAATCTGATGGTGTGATTTTCGTTAAGATTGTTTACTTTTAGGGGGTGTTTCCCCCTATTTTCTAAAATGAGGCAAATTTTCTCAGGTTGGTAACTTTTGATGGGTATAACTGATCTTGATGAAACTTGTATATTTAAAATCTGCATTAAAATGCAATTCTTTTTATATAACTATTGGTATCAAAATTCCATTTTTTAGAGTTTCGTTTACTATTGAGCCGGGTCGCTCCTTACTACAGTTCGTTACCACGAACTGTTTGAAAACCAAAACATCATTACCACGTATCTCTGAAGACAGTGATTGAAATACAGCCCGAGCGAACGCCAAGGGATCATCATATTTCAGAAATCACGTTCTCTAGGTGCTGTGTGTCAATCATGGTAAAAATGTAAAATACGTGGCAGATACGGCACATGCGGCCCTCTAAGACTTCCACCAGGTGGCAGAAAGCGGATGACCCCTCGTTGAGCGCTATATGATTTACGGCCATCTTCAGTGAAACACAATGCAAGTACTAATTCAAATTAAATATAAAAGGATATAACTCACTAACAAAAACACTTCGATAAAATAATGATGAATTAGAAACGACAAAAATACAACTTTTTTTATAAATAATTTCTTAGACCACACTGCTTTTCCATTTACGAAAAATTGATTGAAGAAAAAAAGGGTTTAATTTCTATAAAGCAGTGAACAAAAATAAAATATATAAACTACAACTTTAACTAAAAACAATAAATATACTCCGCTTTTTTTCAATATTTCGGCCCCGCGTCCGGGAGCCTTTCTCAGCGGAAAAAAGAAGAAGAAAATTATAAATCGACAATTTAAGAATTTTTTTATAAGACATTATAAATAAAATGCCACGACAAATAAAACACCACGAAAAATATAAACAATAAAATAAATAAGAAACAAACTCACATTATAAAACAAAACTCCTGCATTGACGGTAATAACTTTAGAATAAAACTGAGTATTTTTATTTTTTTTAAGTTAAAGTTGTTGTTTGTAGGTTTTATTTTTGTTCACTGCTTTATAGAAATTAAACCCGTTTTTTCTTCAATCAATTTTTCGTAACTTTTTTTATGGTTTGAGTTTCTCATTATCTTATCCAAGAAATATTTGAGTGACTTCTGCTCTCATTGGCTCTTTGTTTTAGTATTCGCATTATACATCATGAAAGCCAGTAATTAATAATACAGCCGAAATTATTCACTTAGGTTCTATTTTAACCAATACTTCAAACAATTCTTCATTAAATTCTTCTATTTTATATGCTGGAAAGGCAGTGTGGCCTTAATCATTACAGAAGAAATGTCAGGATTGTGTAATGGATTGAGCATTGATCGCGTACCAAGGATATCAAAATAAGAAAAACTTCCTTCGACCCATCTAAGGTCTAATTCCTGACTGAAAATTCCGATTTTCTAAGATCTTACATTGAGCTGTTTTGAATATAAGGCAGTGCCATTTCTGTAACCGTTGCCCAAGTAAACTTAGAAATTAAGTAATAAAAACTAACTTTCAGCCACCTTTGCTGTCCACTAGCCTGAAGTCTAATTTGCAGCCACTTTTTGCCCGTTATAACTTTGATAACCTAGCCATTTCCAAAGACACTATACCTTCAAAAATAGCAATACCTTCGGAATTTTAATGTTACTGTATATTTTAGCTTATTTTTGCTGATTTTTCACCCACCAATTAAATGCCAATTAAATAGAATTTTTCTTTCTATTGCAAAATTAAATTCTCGTTTTTGCCAAGGATTTTAGGGTATATGTGGTTGTAAACTTTTACACATAAACAATTCAAATAATCAGATTTCTTTTAGATGTCCTTGGTATTTTAGGGACCGTTTACATTGAGATGCTAAAAACTTTGGAATTAAGGTTATTTTATAATCTCGTTTTAGTATAAGCTTAGACTAAGATTTTACCATTTGTATTCAAAAATTTTAATGTGTAAACCAGTTCATGCAGTGCTGTTTCATCATAATTTCAGGGATCGTACCGGCAAAGGTTTTGAAAAATTAATCGATTCGGTAGGTCCAATTTCATCAGAATGAGCATTCTCACAAATTACTTTTCAAATTTAGACACCAAAACTTTTTCAATGTCAGTCATGATCTTCCAATCTGAGTTTAAAGCTCCAGCTTTGTTTGTTTTTGGTTTTCCTATGTGCTTTGGTTTTCCTTTGTATCAAACCACGATATTTCTCATTTTCATTTTTTTCGTTTAAGATTTTCAGAGAGTATTTTAGCATTATTGATTTCAGTTCTTTTAAATATTTCTCTTTTTCTAGGGGCTATACAAGTTTAAAAACCTTTTGTTTTATTCAAGCGAAGAAACAATCAGCTAATTCTTCAAAAACCAGATTTACCGAATATGTCATTCATTAAAAAAAAGAAAGAAAAGAAGGAAAGTGTAGGATTAAGATTCTTATTGCAGCAACTTGACAATCAATACTTGTCCTTTTTTAAATACTTTTGCATAACAGTAGTAGTGGGAGCCCTATGGATTCAATCAGGGCCCTATCCCTTCGAATCTCGGTCCCAGCATTTTTTTCAGTTTCCTTGGCAGAGATTTTTCAAGATGCTGGTATTATTGATTATGTACACGTCGGTGTTACGTAATACTTTAGGGGGGTTTTTCTTCGATATTCGTTTTTTCAAGGTTGTTACGTAACTTTTTACCTATGTAAATTTATTGAGGATGACGTAATCTCGTGTGACATGTTTTACTAGAGCTCAAGGCTCCCAAATCAAGTGGGGAGCCCCGGATGTAACTGCGGATGAGGTGTTGCGCACACTCAGGTGTTACGTATTACTTCAGGAGATTTTTTCTTCAGGGTGTTTTTTCTTTTACATTTCTTCTTCTTTGAGATTTAGATAATTTCTTAAGCCAGTTTGGCCTGCCATAATGTAAAATAAAGGGAACGATCAAAAATAAGGTTTTTAAGGCCAACCGAGAAAACCATATAAACAAACTAAGCGAATATTTCGAGAGGACAACCACCTCTCTTCTTCAGCTCTAAACAAAATAATATATTCAAGGAAAGTGCCGAAGAAATATTCAACAAAACAAACGCGGACAGTACTTGTGAAAACAAAACAACGAGAAAACAAAAATTTAAAAGATGAACAAAATTTAATGAAAGCCAAAAATTAGAAGAATTAAAACCAAATACCTAATAAAAATAAAGCGAGCTCTTCACAAATATCCACGATTTGCATCGTGTCGATGGCAGTTCAAAGTTTTGAACTACCATCGACGGGGACTAGCAAACAACTAAGAAACAAAAGAAAACATTCATTCGCTCAATAAAAACGAACCAGCAACTAAACAAGTTGGAGAATGGACAAGTTCTGATTGGATAATTGCATGCCTTGCAGACACCTTTTGAGACCTAAAGGGTTGTTGACACGTTTGATTATATGTTTGGGAAGGTGGTTCAAGGTCTATTTCAAGGATTACTAAAGAATAGGCGTCTCTTTTAAGCAAACTGAAATATGACTCATTTATTCCTATGTCGCCAGAATCTCTGCTCAAAGCTAGATCTAGATGTTGGTGTTTAAAAATTTAAACAGCTTCCTTGTAGAGCTGGACAACACCTTTGTCAGATAAAATTAACCAAGCTTGACTAAATAAAACAATATGTTTCGAGTGATCAAAGATGTGTTTTGCAAGGGGAGAGCATTTTCTGTTTTTTCCGCTTTTTAAGGGTGTGATTAATTGATGTAGAGTGCTAAGTTAATATATGCGTATGCCGTTGGTTAGTTCCTCCGGTGTACCAAAGCCTTCACGAGCACGGAATTCTGTAGACATCAGAGTTTTCACTTTTGGGATAGGGTCTTTACCTTGATAAATTTGGGAACTGATAGTTTTACTGAGTCTATAATATGTCTAAGTGTTATTTTTACTTAGAATTTGGAAATGCGTTTTTAAACCCCTTTTACGTAAGGGAGACCAAGGTAAATCGAATTTTCCCTTTGATTTGTTTTAACTGTGTCACTATTTGATAACTTTTTAGTACATTTTCGATTAAAGGATCTATTAAACTAATTTGATAACCATCCCCAAATAAATATCCTTAAGGTGGTTAAGCCCTTAATCGAGGAAATGTTTTAGGCTTGTTTAGTTGCTGGTTTGTTTTGTTTCGAACCAGCAACTCTCTTGTTGCATGGAACATTTTTCGTCATAGAAGCATATTTACTTGGTATTTTTCTATAGAGTTGTTGCAAAAATTGGAAATCAGTTTTGAGTTACTTTTTTTAAATCTTCATTGAGACTGCCATTTAAACCAGGGAAACACCTCTCTGATAGCTGAATCATAGAAACCGCGTTTTTCTTGGAATTTTCTATATAGTTGTTGCAAAAAATGGAATTCATTGTAAAAAGTCCTCATAAGAGCTACTTTTTGTGCTTCTCCTGGAGACCATCCTTTTAAATCAGACTAAACCTCTCCGATTGCACGGAACATTATTAAATCATAAAAACTTGTTTTTCTCGGTATTTTCTATACATTTGTTGCGAAAAATTGGAATTTAGTGTGAAAAGTGCTCTTAAGAGCTACTTTAACTTGTCATTGTTTTAACTTGTCACGGAGAGAGCCTTATAAGCCAGGATTAGACCTCTCTTGTTACATAAAACAAAGTTGAATCGTAGAAACTTGTAATTCTTTGTATTTTCTATAGAGATATTGAAAAAAATGGAGCTCAGTGCAAAATTCCTCTTAAGAGCTACTTTTTATGAACTTTTCATGGAAACAACCTTTTAATCAACCAGGACTAGCTTTTTATGATTTCCTGGAACATATTTTAATCATAGAAACTCGTTTTTCTTGTTATTTTCTATAGAGTTATTGCAAAAAAATGGAATTTAATGTGAAAAGTCCCCTTAAGAGCTACTTTTTTTTAATACATCGAGACAGCCTTTTAAACCATGACTAAACCTCTCTGAGTGCATGGAACATAGTTGAATCATAGAGAGGTGTTTTTCTTGGTATTTTTTATGGTGTCATATTAAAAAACGGGAAGTCAGTGTGAAAAGTCCTCTTAAGAGCAACTTTTTTTAACTTTTCAAGGAGAAAGTCTTTTAAATCAGGACTAAACCCTCCCCTAATTGCGGGAAAAATCAAGACGAACCCGAAGAAATCAAGAGACCAGTATGTAGAAATCCTGAACAATAACGAGAAATCATGACCAATACTAAAAAATCCATAAGAATTCACCAAAATCAAGACCTTCCAATAAAAACAAGTCCAATCTCTAAAACCAATACAAATCTGAAGAAATCAAGGGAGCAACATGTAGAAATCCAGAACAGTTCCTAGAATTCATGACAAATCCCTAGATATCCAGCCAAATTCTAATAATTAAGATTAAACCGTAAAAAACAAGGCTAGCCTCTAGAAATCAAGACCAATCTGAAGAAATTGAGAAACCAATGCTTAGAAATCCAGAACATCCCTATAATTGACGATCAATTCCTAGAAATCAAGAAGATTTCATAATAATCAAGACCAGCCCGTAGAAATTAAGGCCAACCCTTAAAAATCAAGTTCAATCCGAAGAAATCGAGACACCAAACCATGGAAATCATTACCAAACTGTAGAAATCAAGGTCATTTATTAGAAATCAAGACTAATCCGAAACAATCATGGCCAATCCGTAAAAATCGAGACAAATTCATAAAAATCAAGGCCAGTACATAAAAATCAACAAAATTTACAAAAGTCAAGACTAGTTCGGGAAAATCAGGAGATCAATATGTAGAAATCCAGAATGATCCCTGGATATCACGATCAATTCGTAGAAATCCAGACAAATTCATAAAAATTATGACCAATCCGTAGAAACCAAGGCCAAAATCAAAAAACCAAGACCAACCCGAAGAAATCAAGGGAACCAATATGTAGAAATCAAGAAAATCCAATGAAATCATGATCAATCTTTATAAATCCAGATTAATTCATAAGAATACAGACCAACCCGTAGAAATCAAGGTCAACCTCTAAAAATCCAGATCAATCTATAAAAATCAAGAGACCAGTATGGAGGAATCTAAAAGAATCCCTAGAAATTATGACCAATCCCTAGAAATCCAGAAGAATTCATAAATATCAAGACCATTCCGTAGAAATCAAGACCAAAGTGTAGAAATCAAGGACAATCCCTAGAAATCCAGACAAATCCTTGAAAATAAAGCCAAACACGAAGAAATCAAGATTAATTCTTAAAAATCAAGACCAACCCGAAAAATTCAAAGAAATCCATAGAAATCAATTTAAATCTGTAGAAATCAACACCACTCAACAGAAATCAAGACCAATCCTTAAAATTAAAGACCAAGGATTCAGACAAATCATCCCATAGAAAACAAGACCAATCTCTAAAAATGGAGACCAATCCGTAGAAACTAAGGCCAGTCTCTACAAATTGAGATCTGTAGAAATCGATACCAAATCGTCGGATTCAATGAAATCTGTATAAATTAAAATCAGTCGGTAGAAATAGCCTCACTCCACAGAAATCATAACCAATTCGTAAAATTAAATACCAAGAAATTCAGAGCAATGGGTAGAAATCCAGACGAATTCATAAAAATCAGCCTAATCAATAGAAATCTAGTCCAGTCTTTAAAAATCAAAACTAATTCAAAGAGATCAAAGGAAAAAATTGTAAAAGTCGAGAAAAATCCATAGAAATCACGGCCAATCCGTAGAAATCATGACTAATCCGTAATAATCCAGACCAGTCCCTAGAAGTCAAGACCAATCTGTAAAAATCAAGACCATACTGTAGAAATCAAGATCAGCCCGTAGAAATTCTGCACCAAGAACAGCAAAAATGAAACAAGATTTGAATCGGTTTTATGTGTAAAAGTAAAAAGAACTATGAAAATGAAAGGGGATCTTAATCGATTTGATCTGTAAAAGAACCAAGAAGGGTCAAAATGAAACGGGATTTCAATAGATTTGACGGATAAAAACATCAAGAACAGAGTCAAAGAAATTAGATTTAGTTATTTTGACCTCTAAGTGTACCAACAAAAGAAACAATGAAATGAGTATTTGAATCAATTTGATTAGTTAAAGTTCTAACAACAATGAAAATGAAATGAGAAGTGAAACAGATTTATTATTAAAAAATAGCACAAAAACGAAATTAAAGAGTTATCTGAATTGATTTAATCAGTAAAGGTACGAAGAACCATGAAAATGAAAGGCGTTCTAATAAGTTTAACTTGTGAAAGAGTTAAGAACAGACAAACTAAATGAGACTTTAATTAATTGACCAGTACCATCAACAGAGACAATAAAATGAGTATCTGAATCAAATTGACCAGTAATAGTACCACCTACCTAAGCATGGGTAAATACAACCAACCTTTAATTAACCTAGGTACTTGCAGCCAACCTGCAAGACCCTGGGTACCTGCGACCGACTTACAGGTTCCCCGAAAACCTGCAGCTAACATACAGCTGGATTCAGATGCCTGCTTACTTGCAGCGGTCCAGAAGATGGTACTTTTAATGGTCAAGTTGATTCACATATTTATTTCATTGCCTCTATTATTGGTACTTTTATTGGTCAATTGATTCAGGTCTTGTTTCATTGTCTCTAATATCGATGCTTTTACAGGTTAACTGATTACAAGCCTCTTTTGTTTTCATGGTTCTTGGTACTTTTACTGATCAAATCGATTCAAATCACTATTTAATTTCGTTCTTCTTATTATTTTTAACAATAAATCTGTTTCGCCCCTCATTTCATTTTCATTGTTGTTGGACCCTTCATTTGGACCCTTTCATTTTCACTCTTCTTGCTACTTTTAATGACCAATCTGTTTTCGTCCCTATTTCATTTTAACTGTTCTTGGTATTTTAACTGATCGAATTGATTCAAATACTCATTTTATTGTCAGTGTTGTTGATACTTTTAATTGTCAAAACATTTAACTCTCGTTTAGTTGACTCTGTTCTTTGCATTTGAACGGTCACGCCTATTCAAGTCCCGTTCCAGTTACACTGTTTTTAGTATATAACATCTACGGATAGGTCTTGATTTCTACGTACTGGTCTTGATTCCTACAGATTGGTCTTAATTTATACGGATCAGTGTTGGTTACTAGGGACTGGTCTGGATTTTTACGGATTAGCCATGACTTCTACGCATAGACCATGATTTCTAGAGATTTTTCTGGCATTTTTACAAATTTGTCCTTTGATCTCTTCGAATGAGTCTTGATTCTTTATTTGATTGATTCTTTACAGTCTTGATTCTTGATTCTTTTAATTCATGTGGATATCTTTGAATTTTACAGTTTTGACTTGATTTTTAGAGGTTAGCCACGATTTCTACGGGTTTGTCTTGATTTTTGGATTTCTAAAATCAAGTCTCAAAATCTCCATTTGGATTTCTAGGGATTGGTCGTAATTACTAGGGATTGTTCAAGAATTCTAAATAACGGCATCTTGATTTATTCGGATTAGTCTTGATTTTTAGAGGCGGATCTTGATTTCTACGGGATGGTCATGACTTTTATGAATTCTTCTGGATTTCTCTGGGATTGGTCATGATTTCTAGGGACTATTCTGGATTTCTATGAATTCATCTCTCGATTTCTTCGGAAAGGTCGTAATTTTAGAGGTTGGTCTTGATTTCTACTGGTTGGTCTTGGTTTTTAAGAACTTGTCTGGATTTCTAGGGATTGGTCATGATTTCTAGGGATTGTTCTGGATTTCTATATATTGGTTTCTTGATTTCTTAAGATTGATCTTGATTTTTAGAGGTTGATCCTGATTTCTACCAGTAGGTCTTGATTTTTATGAATTAGTCTGGATTTCTACGGATTTGACAAGATTTCGAGCTACGGTTCCCGATTTCCACATATTGGTCTCTTGATTTCTTCGCATTGGTCTTGATTTTTAGATGCGACCAGGGGAAGGTTAAGTCCTAGTTTAAAAGACTTTCTCCATGAAAAGTTCAAAAAAGTAGCTCTGAAAAGGACTTTTTAAACTGAATTCCTGGTTTTGCAACAACTCTATCGGAAGTACACAGAAAAAAACCACTTTGTATGATTCAGACATGTTCCACGCAATCAGAAAGGTCTAGTTCTGGTTTAAAAGGCTGTCTCTACGAAAATTAAAAAAAAATTAGCCTTTAAGAAGACTTATCGCACTGAATTCCAATTTTTTACAACAGCTCTATAGAAAATACAAAGAACAATACGCTTTTTTATTCAAATTTATTCCATACAATTAGGAAAGGCTAGTCCAGGTTTAAAAAGGGCTGTCTCTGTGAAAGGTTCAAAATGTAACTCTTCGGAGGACTTTTCACACTCAATCTCAATTTTTTCAACAACTCCATAGTAAATACCATGGAAATACATTCCTATGGTTCAAGTGTGTTTCATGCAATCAGAGAGGTCTCATCCTGGTTTAGACTAAGGCGTGTCTCCATAAAAAGTTCAAAAATTGTGTCGAATTTTCGCACTGAATTCCGATTTTTTGCAACAGCTCTATAGGAAATACCAAAAAATATGCTTCTATGATTCAAGTATGTTCCATGCGATCAGAAAGCTCTAATCCTAGTTTAAAAAGGTTTTTCTCTACGAGAGATTTTCGTAACTATCCCTTAAAAGGACTTTTAACTCTGGATTCCATTTTTTGCAAGCCAAGCAAACAGAAATTATAATAAATAAACGAGGTAAACTCAAAACCAGCCAAAATTAACATGGGTAGGGCTCAAATCCTATGCCCTCCCATTGCCTCCACATGAAGGATCATGGGCTCACTTTCCGAATCTCTCACTAGCACGTAATTTATTGACATTGGGGGGGGGGTGTCTTGGAGCTGTAGATATGGCCCCTCCAAAGGTTGGTCCATCACCAGAATGGGGCAGCAGAGAAAATAATACTAACTAAAAAATGGACAAACTATAGAATTACTTCACATGCACTGTGCCCCCTTCAAACTACCTCTCATAACCTATCCCCTTTCAGTGGACCCACAAATAGGCAAAAAATGGATTTGATTGTTAACATCAGTGAAGTGAAAAACCTGGGGGCTAACATGATTGGCTTGAAAAAAAGTTCAGTGAATTCAAAGCATGGTTTTTATCAAGAAAACGTCGGAAAATGCTTTAGGAATAGTAATGTGGGCCAAACGGAGCCATGAGCCGGCTACTGAGTGCCAAACACCGGGAATTGTCAAAAAATAATACAAACCAAAAAAGAACAAAATATGGAATAATTTCGAAAGTTACCTCTAAATAACCCATCCCCCCTCATCAGATCCTGATTTATGGATCAAAAGCTGTTTTTTCATGTAGTACTATATTTTTGATGTCGTGGGTATACTTACAGTTAATTTATCAGCATTTATGTAGAAAATCTCGATTGAAATACATCAAGGTGGAAAATAATCTTTCGTAGCCTTATAATGAAAGTAAAACAGTTCAAAATAGGGATGATACCTTTTTATTGACAGTGAAACATAAAATTATTTAACTGGATATTTCGAACACATATACAGTGTTCATCATCAGCAGTTTTACTGCTGATGATGAACACTGTATATGTGTTCGAAATATCCAGTTAAATAATTTTATATTTCACTGTCAATAAAAAGGTATCATCCCTATTTTGAACTGTTTTACTTTCGTCATGGAAAGGCAGTGTGGTCTTCGAAGTTGTCTTAGCCTTATAATATTGATTTCGGTACCCTAAGAAAAAAGTTTTTTAACTAGGTTTTTAAATTTATTTATTAATAAAACCTATATGTACAATAAGAGTCTTAGTCTTCATCTTTAGATTTTTTCTTCCTTTGTAGGTGACCAGTCTTCAAAATATTTCACTGTGGCATTTAAGGTTACTTGTAGCCTATATATTTTTGTAGTCATTAAGTCTATCACAGCCTACATAAGAGTTCAATATACGTACCATTTAAAACAGATTTATTTGAAACCTGAAGAATGTCTCTTTCTATAGTGTATTTTCTTACGTTGCAAAGCGGAAGCAAACCACTTTTATTCCAGTCGATCACAGCCTATATAATAGTTCAACATGTGTGCCACTTAAAATAGAATTATTTGAAACCTGAAAACGGCTCTTTTTATAGTATATTATCTCACCTACAAAGAAAAAGCAAACTGCTTTTATTTCTTTCCAATCACAGCCTAAATTAAAGCCTTTTATGAGTACTACTTAAAACAGAATTATTTGAAATCTGAGAAATGTCCCTCTTTACAGTATATTTTATTACGTGCAAGGTGGAAGCAAACCACTTTTATTTCACTCAATCAAAGCCTATATAAAAGTTTAATTATGCGTACCAATCAAAAACATTGTTGGTTGCTAGCGCAGGCTAGCTGGAATTGCTTGCTAGGGGTTTGCATAGGTAAACAATTAAACACTATATAATATCAGACGGCTTACACTCGGAAATCAATGCGTTGCTTAGAATTTATTTCCTGGGGCATGATATCATCAATTGCTTTTTGGCTCTGTTGCCTAAGGCACCATTCTATTAGGGAAATCTCTGGTCTTACGTTCGATTCCTACACTGGACAAAAATCTTTGATGATGGATTATAAAGATTCCCTGAATTAAAACATAAGGGGACTGCTTTGACGAGACCTCTCAAGGGAGAACACCTTGAAGAATACAATATCTCGAAGAAAATGTCTTGAAGAAAAAAATATCCCGAAACAAAAAAAAATCTTTTAAAAAAGGCAGGAATAAAAAAAGGGTTCTTTAATGCCAAACGAGAATACTAAATAAAGAAACTATATCTTGAAGAAAAAGCAATCACGAAGAAAATGTCTTAAAGAAAAATAATATTGAAAAAAGATATCTCAAAGAAAATAAGACATCTAGAAGGAAAAGTATTTCCTGATGTAATACTTAACACCCTTGTGTGCGCAATACGTCATCACTTTGTGGATGACGTACACAAGTGGGGAGCCCCCAGTTACAACTGGGGACTCCCCACCTTTTTGCGGGGCATGAACTCTTGCACGAAGTTACGTCATCGTCAATCGATTAACATAGGTAAAAATTACGAAACACCCTGGAAAAAAATAAATCTTGAAGAAAAACACCCTCAAAGGTATTGTGTAACACCCACGAGTACCTAATCAGTAATACCGGCGTCTTGAAGAAACTTGTCCAAATCTATATATATATATAAATAAGTTGTCTGTCTGTGTGTCTGTCTGTGGATCAGGTGACGTCATGTTTCTGTGTTGACTGACGTCATGAAATTAGTTGTCGTCATTTTTGCTTTGACGGTGACGTCATTCAAGATATTTAAGACATATGTTCACGTAGAAATCTATTAATGTTTAAGTTTACAATGACTGATGAACTTACCATGGCAAAAGCCGATGAAGATGCTCAAAGAGTCTATGCCAAAAAACTTGCTGCTGATAGAGAAAGTCAGAAAAGAAAGCGTGCCAAGGAACTACCAGAGCAACGCGAAAGCAGACTTGCTGCTAAAAGAGAAAGTGAAAAAAGAAGGCGTGCCGAGGAATCAAAAGAACAGCAAGGAAACAGGCTTGAGGCTGATAGAGAAAGAAAGAACAGAAAGCGTGCCGAGGAATCAAAAGAACAGCAATGAAACAGGCTTGAGGCTGATAGAGAAAGAAAGAACAGAAAGCGTGCCGAGGAACTACCAGAGCAACGCGGAAGCAGACTTGCTGCTAAAAGAGAAAGTGAAAAAAGAAGGCGTGCCGAGGAATTACAAGAACAGCAAGAAATCAGGCTTGCTGCTGATAGAGAAAGTAAGAAAAGAAAGCGTGCCGAGGAATCACAAGAACAGCAAGAAATCAGGCTTGCTGCTGATAGAGAAAGTAAGAAAAGAAAGCGTGCCGAGGAATCAGAGCAACCTGAAAGTTATCGCCTGGCATTCAGGTACAACCCAGTCGATGATTATAGCTTGAGTAGATGTGTTCAAATCGGGACAATGTCTAAAATTTGTCCCT
Organism: Artemia franciscana; assembly: GCF_032884065.1. NCBI lineage: Eukaryota > Metazoa > Arthropoda > Branchiopoda > Anostraca > Artemiidae > Artemia > Artemia franciscana. Next base: position 1,483,736 of record NC_088870.1, on the reverse strand, counting down.
ATTGCAAGGCCTTGAAATTCAATGGTGAAACAATGGGAATGTGTTGCGCCTCAGGAAAAGTTAAACTTCCTCTATTGGCTGCACCACCAGAGCCATTGAAGACTTTTCTTACTGGAACTACGTCAGAATCTAAGCGTTTTTTGTCAAAAATCAGAAAATACAACTCATGTTTCCAAATGACGTCGTTTGGAGCCCAAATCGAAAATCCAGATCAATTTATGTCTACTTTCAAAGTAAAAGGGCAAATTTATCATAGAGCAGGGTCCCTTCTACCATTCTCAGGCGAGAATCATAAATTTTTACAATTGTACTTCATCAGTGATAGAAATTCTGAATTGAATGCACGTTGCGAAATTTCTCCCAACGTTGAAAGGACAATCGTTTCCCAATTGCAACATCTTTTCCACGAAAATAATAATTTAGTGCGTCTGTTCAAAACAGCCATCGATTTGGTGCCTACTGATACGCATAAAATTGTTATTTCCGCTGACAAAACGCCTCCTGGCCAACATGTGCGTAGATACAATGCTCCAACTATCGACGAAGTGGCAATCGTTATGGTCGGTGATCAGTTTTTACCTCGAGATATTATTCTTCAAAAGCGAAACGCTCAGTTGTTAAGAATTGCTGAAACTCATCGATGCTACGATGCCCTACAATATCCTATCATTTTTTGGGATGGAGCCGACGGCTATCACTTAAATATTAAATTGATGAATCCAGCCACTAACAAAGAAATGAATAAGAAATGCAGTGCAATGCATTATTATTCCTATAGACTAATGATTCGGCAGGATGAAGAAAATTATATTTTAAAATGCCGTGAATTGTTTCACCAATTCGTCGTTGATATGTATGCTAAAATTGAATCAGAACGTTTGCTATATATCCGCTTGAATCAGACCAAGCTCCGCTCTGAACAATACATTCATTTGCGAGATGCAGTTATAAATGACGGTAATACCACAAACGTTGGAAGATTAACAATTTTACCTTCGTCATATGCTGGCAGTCCCCGTCATATGCATGAATATGCTCAAGATGCTATTGCGTATGTTCGTCTCTATGGTCGTCCAGATTTATTTATTACATTTACATGTAATCAATCTTGGGACGAGATACTACAGCTTTTACTTCAAGGACAATCGGCGGTTCATAGGCATGACATTACGGCCCGTGTCTTCCGGCAAAAGTTGAAATCACTGATAAACTACATTGTAAAACTTGAAGTGTTTGGGTCAGTGCGATGCTGGATGTACTCAGTGGAATGGCAAAAACGAGGTTTGCCACACGCACATATACTAATCTGGCTACATAAAAAAATTACTTCGAACGAAATTGATGATGTGATTTCCGCTGAAATACCTGATAAAAATGTCGATAAGGGGTTACATGATATTATTGTAAAAAATATGATACATGGACCTTGCGGTGCACTGAACGAAAATTCACCATGCATGGCCAAAGGAAGGTGCACAAAGCAATATCCTCGACTTTTAGTATCAAACACAATTACTGACAATGATGATTACCCACAATATAGAAGAAGATCTACTGAAGATGGCGGTAAAACAGCAATAATAAAGAAGCGTAACGGTACCACCATCGAAGTAGATAACCAGTGGGTTGTTGCATATTCCCCATTATTATCAAAAACATTTAATGCACACATAAACGTTGAATACTGTAACTCCGTAAAGGCAATCAAATACATATGTAAATACGTCAACAAAGGCAGTGACATGGCAGTTTTTGGCTTGCAGCCCGAAATCAAAGATTTCGATGAAATCGTAGAATATCAGGCTGGAAGATACATAAGCAGTAATGAAGCTGTTTGGCGAATTCTTTCATTTCCGACACATGAACGTAGTCCAGCTGTTGTTCACTTAGCGGTACATTTACAGAATGGTCAACGTGTTTATTTCACGGAAACCAACGTGCAACAAAGAGTCCTGAATCCACCGGATACAACATTAACAGCTTTTTTTTCGCTTTGCAAAAATGATTCTTTTGCAAAAAAACTGCTGTATACTGAAGTGCCTTCGTATTACACGTGGAATACTAAAAATAAAGTATTTGAACGTCGAAAACAGGGTAAGTCAGTCGACGGCCAACCTACCATCTTCAAAGATACCACGATAGGAAGACTCTACACCGTTCACCCCAATCAACATGAATGCTTCTTTCTACGCCTGCTTTTGGTGAATGTACCCGGTCCGACATCCTTTGAGTATTTGAGGACTGTAAATGGTACTATACATGACACTTACCGTAGTGCATGCCAAGCTCTGAATTTATTGGAGAATGACCAACACTGGGATAACTGCATCAATGACGCGTGCGAAACGTCAACCCCAAGTCAAATTCGTGCATTGTTTGGCATCATTTTAACAACTTGCTCTCCATCAGCTCCTACAGAGTTATGGGAAAAATATAAGTCAAAAATGTCCGAAAATATACTCCATCGAAAACAGCTAGAGGCGTCAGATATGACTTTTGATTTTACATCAGAAATTTATAACTACACTTTAGTTGTTATAGAAGATTTGTGCGTACGTATGGCAAACATACCTCTTCAGGATTTGGGAATGCCTTCACCTAACCGTATCGCTGCTGTTTCGACATGTGTAGAATTGGATCGTGAACAAAGTTACAGTACGAGTGATCTATTGTCGTATGTAAAAAATAACATTTCCAAGTTAACGTCGGAACAAAAAGACATTTAAGATACGATAATGCATTGTGTCGACAACAACGTTGGAGAAATTTTCTTTTTGGATGCGCCAGGAGGTACTGGTAAAACGTTTGTGATAAAACTGATTCTGGTATCAATTCAATCAAAAAATGATATAGCGTTGGCAATTGCGTCGTCCGGAATAGCCGCAACATTGCTGCCTGGTGGAAGAACTGCTCATTCCGCTTTGAAATTGCCTCTGAACTTGCATTCTACAGAAACTCCCACGTGCAATATTTCCAAATCATCTGGGATGGGTAAAGTATTGCAGCAATGCAAACTTATTATTTGGGATGAGTGCACAATGGCACACAAAAAATCACTCGAGGCTCTGGATCAATGCTTGAAAGATTTGCGAGGGAAGTCGAAACCCTTTGGCAGCACATTAATATTGCTTGCGGGAGATTTCAGGCAAACATTACCTATAATACCTAGATCAACTCCTGCAGACGAAATGAATGCTTGCCTGAAAAATTCTAATTTATGGGCACACGTAAAAACATTAAAATTAACTACAAATATGCGTGTCCGATTGCAAAACGATGACTCTGGTCAAACATTTTCAGATCAATTGCTGGCAATGGGAAACGGAAAGCTCCCAGTAGACTCAATTTCAGGATGTATACAACTACCTGCTGATTTCTGTAATTTAGTGACGTCCAAAAATGCATTGATTGAAAAAGTATTTCCGAATATTCTAAAAAATTATAAAAATAATAAATGGCTAAGTGAAAGAGCGATTCTCGCACCCAAAAATATAGACGTCCACGAAATCAACAATATTGTTTTGACCAAGATTCGAGACCAGGCAGTCCTTTACAAGTCAGTCGACACAGTTTTGGAACCAAATGAAGCGGTTAATTATCCATCTGAATTTTTAAATTCCATAGATCTTTCAGGGTTTCCACCACACGTGCTACAACTAAAAATAGGCGTACCAATAATACTTTTAAGAAATATAAACCCACCAAAGCTTTGCAATGGCACTCGACTTGCCGTAAAAAAAAAAAAAAATGGAAAACCTAATAGAGGCCACAATCTTGACAGGGCCTTTTGAGGGTGAGGCTGTTCTAATTCCTCGCATTCCCATGATTCCAACGGATCTGCCTTTTCAATTTAAAAGATTGCAATTCCCAATTCGATTAGCATTTGCAATCACCATTAACAAAGCTCAAGGTCAATCATTAGAAAAATGTGGTATAGATCTTAATACTGATTGTTTTTCCCATGGACAATTGTACGTTGCATGTTCGAGGGTCGGTAAACCTGACAATCTATTTATATGTAGCGACAATTGGACAGCGAAGAATGTTGTATATTCGCAAGTTTTACGCAGTTAATTTGTATTTTGGAACCAAATGAAGCGGTTAATTATCCATCTGAATTTTTAAATTCCATAGATCCTTCAGGGTTTCCAGCACACGTGCTACAACTAAAAATAGGCGTACCAATAATACTTTTAAGAAATATCAACCCACCAAAGCTTTGCAATGGCACGCGACTTGCCGTAAAAAAACAATGGAAAACCTAATAGAGGCCACAATCTTGACAGGGCCTTATGAGGGTGAGGCTGTTCTTATTCCTCGCATTCCTATGATTCCAACAGATCTGCCTTTTTAATTTAAAAGATTGCAAGTCCCAATTTGATTAGCATTTGCGATCACCATTAACAAAGCTCAAGGTCAATCATTAGAAAAATGTGGTATAGATCTTAACACTGATTATTTTTCCCATGGACAATTGTACGTTGCATGTTCGAGGGTCGGTAAACCTGACAATCTATTTATATGTAGCGACAATTGGACAGTGAAGAATGTTGTATATTCTCAAGTTTTACGCAGTTAATTTGTATTTGGAACCAAATGAAGCGGTTAATTATCCATCTGAATTTTTAAATTCCATAGATCCTTCAGGGTTTCCAGCAAACGTGCTACAGCTAAAAATAGGCGTACCAATAATACTTTTAAGAAATATCAACCCACCAAAGCTTTGCAATGGCACGCGACTTGCCGTAAAAAAACAATGGAAAACAAAATAGAGGCCACAATCTTGACAGGGCCTTATGAGGGTGAGGCTGTTCTTATTCCTCGCATTCCCATGATTCCAACGGATCTGCTTTTTCAATTTAAAAGATTGCAATTCCCAATTCGATTAGCATTTGCAACCACCATCAACAAAGCTCAAGGGCAATCACTAGAAAAATGCGGTATAGATCTTAATACAGATTGCTTTACCAATGTACAATTGTATGTTGCATCTTTGAGGGTCGGTAAACCTGACAATCTATTTATACGCACAGACAATGGGACAGCGAAGACTGTTGTATATTCACAAGTTTTACGTAGTTAATTTGTATTGTATCTATCTATCTATCTATCTATATAAAAACGAGTTGTGTGTATGCATGTTTGTTTGTTTGTAAAAAGAGCGTTTGCATATGACGTCATTATTAGTACATACGGCTTTGTATATGGACAGACAATGGGAAAGCCAAGAATGTTGTATATTCGCAATTTTTACGTAGTTTGAAACACATATATAAATCTATCTATATTCACAGGTGGGACACAGGGACACAACTACAATGGCGCGTAACTAATATGGCGCGTAACGACTTACGCGCGCGGGGGGGGGGGGGCTTGTAAGCTTATAAAAGTGACAGGATCATTATCGGGATTGGAAGGGATAGGGCCATGATTGAATCCACAGAGCCCCCACTACTCTAGCTTCGTCTGCTTAGGAGACAAATCTTTGAAAGATGAGATCTTCAAACCTTCATTGAAACAAATAGTCGTCTAAAGGTATGGCCTTTATTATAATCATATATAAATAGGTTGTGGTTATTGGCTATTTGGGATCGTCGAAGGTGCGGTGGTGGGGTGGAGTTTCACAAGCATAGTCTTAGCATAAGATATAAATCGGTATGCTAAGAACAAATTTAAAACAATAATTTTGTGTCCTAAATTAAGGACTAAAACTCTATCTCCCAACACACTATAAAATGAAAATTGCACTAAAAAAGCTTGCTTTGTCATAATCATCCAATGCTTTCAGTTTCAATCTTTAAATTGAAGGCTCTTCCCAGCAATATACATTTTTTTATACTTTTTGTGGCATTTGGAAATTCAAGCTTTTTTTTCACAAAGTTTGTCTTACAATAGTTTATGGCTTGCATCAGCTTAATAATTAGGCCTACATCGTTAAAATGCGTCAATATGCGTTTGGGCATAAGGATCAGGGAATTTACTACACAAAATTTTGTTTATCCTGACAAATTGCCTAGAGAGTGGGATATCCCAGACCAATCTTAGAAGGGAAATTCCCCTACTTCGCTCTCTGTATATGTATTTACTCAGAATATCAGTAACAGCTAGATTTTGCATACCTTCTCAATGACATTTTTCAGCTGTTCCTCTCCTTTCCACCACGTTATTGTGGATGGTGGGTTGGAGCCAGAAGACTGACAGACAAACTCGTACTCCTTTCCTGCTGAAAGTGGCTTCCCGCTTGTCAAAATCTTGGTTGAAGCTGGTGGCACTAGAACAAACAAAAGAAACATTGCTAGTAGAAGCGGCTATCCTTATTAACTTTTAACGAATATTGCAAAGTTACATCAATTATGGTAGAAATTAGCAGCCGAAGACAGACACATAATCAGGTGGGGAGAGAAGCAAGGAGTGGGGGCCTGGACACTTCAAATTGCACTTCGTGATGAATATGAAACGAATCTGTTTTTGTTTGTTTTTTTTACAAATGTGGCATCTTCTCGAACATGCCCCATCCCACTGACAAAAACTTTTACGTATATATAGGCTATATATATATATATATATATATATATATATATATATATATATATATATATATATATATATATATCATGAAAAGAGAAATCACCAATGCAACAGCACAAACACAAAAAAAAGAGAGACAGAAGGAGAAAAGGAAGACTGTTTTCCTAAATTAGTGATTAATATAGACCTGCACTTGAATGAGGCCTTAACCCTACTCATCCATACAATCACATAGGTCAAACAGCATAGCCACACACAATCAACCATAAAGAATAATCCATGGACAGGCAGTCATGTCGTCAATAAGTATAAGTCGTCATTTACCAAACAATAGAAAAAATAATATAGACAAATAATTCAGAGGCAACACCCAACATAAGGGCTCATCAGGAGAATACACTGACCTATATAGGGTTTCGCCACTCTAAATTCTCTACCCAGCACAGTGTTGTGGCTACCACAGAATATCCATGGCATCCCCGCGTCAGGTATCACCCCCAATATATAGGCCTATGAAAGAAAAAAAAACAGCAAATGTAAAACAACCAAGTAAAACCAAAACAAGCTTATCCTGTTAATATATCCCTCCCTTTAGCAACAATAGGTAAACTAAATATTATAAATTTTACCAAATCAAAAATATTAACACATTGCAAAAAACCTGAATGAACTAAACAATTATAGAATTCATCTTTACCATGTGGCTAATTTTTAAGAAAATCCGCTCAAATCCGCTCAAATTTTAAGAAAATATATATATATATATATATATATATATATATATACAGGGCTAATGCAAGAAATCGTAACCCTTGTTGCCTGGTTAATCCAAAAATGAACAAGACCAGCATGTCATTGATGTAGGTGGGAAACCAATACAATATCGCCCATAGCCCAAGTTTTGTTAAAATAGTCACTCCATTGCCTTATAAAATTTGTCTGAAAAAGGGAGGTCCATGAGCCTTTGACCCATATCTTAATTTAATTTGATAGTTAAAAAGGCGATAGGTCTAACCTGTGAATTTCAGAGGACACAGTAAAACTGAAAAACAAAGTTTGATATTTTCGATCGTTCTTAACAAGTTGTTGTTTAGACTAAATGTTTAGTTTGGTCCCTATAAAGCAACAAAAGATTTCTAAGAATCAGCAACAATTGACATTTGTGCAAATGAGAAAAGGAGATAAAACACATTTCAAACAAAATTTATCAAGTATATTGTAAACCAAACAAAACAACTTTATTGGTAAGACAAGCAAGGGCGTAATTTTCCATGGGGAGGGGGCAACTGACCCCACCCATGAGAGCCCAGTCCCCTAGACCCCACCCTGCCCTCAGACCCCAGTTTGCCCCTCCAGCAGAACATTTCTTCAAAAATGCAGTTAAAACTAAGATAAGTCTGCATAATTCAAGTATTTACAGAACCAACTCAGTTTTCATCAGTATATCCATGGACCCTGGTTCCCCCAGACCCTAGTCAGTAAGCCCCGGTTCCCTATCAGTATATACATTTATGGTACTATATGGCTAAATTTCAGTATTCACTGTCATATTCACTTGACTTGATAAAATTAGCTCCAACTTTGTCCCCCCCCCAGAATTTGGACGAAATTAAGCCATTGTCGACCAATCAGACGACGGATCGGGCTGTAAATCAAAATGTGACAAAATTACAAACATAAAACTTTTTGAACCAGCCATAGAAACAGCCTTTGTCATATGGCGAAACTGTAAATTTTACTGCTGTAGCATAAAACTTGTTCAAAATTTTAGTGGCAATTTTGATTACAAAAGGTTATACTGCGTAAATCAAGGGTTTGGCTGGCTTTAGATTGTCTTCATACATTCTGATGTTTTGAATCATGAAGTATCAGTTTTTGTTGGAAGTAATTACTTTATAATACATGTCATGTGAAATAAGGCTTTGAAGAATAAATTTTCTTGAACCTGTTGGACTAAAGATGTCATATTCCTTTTTTTAGAAGTGCCAATTACTCTTTGACGACATTAATTGGAAAAAAAATTTCCGAAAAAGAGTTTTTTTTAAAACGTAAAGGAGTTAGACTTAGATCAGAAGAAATAGAAACCTACAGTAAAAACTAACTCAAAATGACCAGAAATTACTATTAAATAATAAAAGAAACCCAAAACGAACTGAAATCAAATGAACAATCATAGCGACAACACACACAACAGGTACTAACATAAATGAATTGATCAGTCTTAACACAATTAAAGCTTAAATTGAATATACAAATCAAGCTTTAAAACGATGAAAATTTTTTGTTGTTGAAGCATAAATAAAACCCGAAACAAACAGAATCCGCATCAATGACTTTTCAGCTTTCTGTGGTATCCAACAATATTAGTGGAAGTAAAGACAAAGACTTTTTCACTGATGAATTATGCAGGCAGTGCGATCTAGTTTGTTTGCAAGAGAATTTTTTGACTTCAGCTAACCTTAATTTTCTGCGTCGAATTCCAATCCACATAGCATTTTTTACCTCTGCCAGGGTGACTGGTGACCATCCATCAGGGGTCTGGCAGGTATCTTTAAACGTGGTACATATTTCCCCATCCATATCCTTTATCATCATGATGAATTCTTCTTAGCAGTCTCCATTGAATCAACTATTCTGATCAAGTAATATTTTCCGCTTAATTACGATCTTAGCGAAGGCTTGTGCTTCTCTGAGAACATTCATTAAACGCTTAGTGTCTCGATCTCTAAATTGCATAGTGATAGGTGATCTTAGTACAAATATCAATACCGACTGTGTTAGAAAGGATTATGTTCTTGATTGTCTACCGCTATACCGCAGCATTCCTAAATCTCTACGCTTCACCTATATCCATTACTCTGGAAGTACTGCTGACATTGACCACGTTGTGTGCTCTTTATCTATATATTCTTCGATTGTAACTGTCCGTGATGATGATCTTGATTTTGACCACCTATCACTATCTGTGATTTTTTTGCTTCCCTATATTACAACAGATTTGAGATTAAAAAACCAAAATGGTTTTCGAAGTATAATTGGAAAAAGAGCAAATATATCACTATACATATCAACGCTTACATCCCTTCTATCTCTTATACGTGTACCTTATCATTTATTGCAGCTTAAATATGTCGGATCTGACAGAGTCTCTGAGTTAAATTCGTATTGTAAAGAAATAGTATCTTGTCTGAAAGAAGCTGAATGTAGAGCTGTCCTGTTAGAACGTATCAGTATTGGTACTCAAAATCAATCTGGTCAGCAGATCCAAATTTAAAGACTGTGAAAAACAAAGCTAAATTCTGGCTTCAAGTTTGGAACGATTGTCGCCACCCACGATCAGGTGTTTTGTAACAAAGAACTAAAGCGGATTACAAGAAGTGACTTAGGTCAGTAAGGTATCGTGGCATGAATTTTCTGTGAGTAAACGTGAATGGCGTAAAGTGAATACTTCTGAAAAACTGGAAAATAATTATTCTTGTAGTAAATAATTTCAGAAAAACAATTTGTGAAGTTGCTGATGGTGTCCTAGGGAAGAGTGTTAAGACTGCAACTAGGAATATTAGTGAAAAAGCTTTAGGTTTAATAGAGAGTAGAAGGGGTTTGTATAAGAATTATCTGAGTGATAGGTCGTATGAAAACAAAAGGAATGTAAAGAAAGTGGAGAAAGCATTAAAATATGAACTAAGGAGATGTGAAGTGGAGGCGATGGATAAAATTGCTGAGGATCTGGAAGATGCGGCTAGACGACATAATAGTAAAATATTATACTGGCATGTTAATAAATTGAAAGGGAGTAGCCAATCCGGACTAGTCCCAGTTTAAGATAGAAGGCCACAATTAGTGATAAGGAAAAAGTTACAGAAAGATGGGTGTAACATTTTGAGAATATGCTAAACCGAGATACAGTTGCAGGAAAAGATATAGATGAAAATGAAAAAGTTTGTGATACCTTGGATGTGAAGGAAGATTTGTTTAGTGAGGAAGAATTAGCGACAGTACTAAAAGGATTTAAAAATAATAAGGCCCCAGGTGGTGATAGTATGATTAATGAGTTTCTTAAATATGGTGGCTCTGAGGTTAGGAATAAGCTACTGAAGATTATGAACATGATTTTTGAAAAAGGGGAAGTACCCAATGATTTTAGGAAAACCTTAATTAAACCACTGTATAAGAAAGGTGACAAGAGTGAGTGTCGTAATTATCGAGGCATTAGTCTGGTCTCTGTAGGTAGCAAATTACTGAGTAATATGATACTTTTTAGATTGATACATGCTGCAGACAAAGTTTTAAGGGAAGAACAATGCGGTTTTAGAAAAGGTAGAGGATGTGTCGGCCATTTTTTCACTCTTAGGCTAATAATTGAGAAGTCCCTTCGTTGTCAAACATCTTTGGTCCTTAGTTTTATCGATTATGAGCAAGCTTTCGATTCTGTTGATAGAACAACGTTAACAAAGGTCTTATCGTTATATGGTATACCAGAAAAATACATTAAAGTGATTTGCGCTATGTACGAGAATAATACTGCTGCGGTTAAGGTAGGAAATGAGGTTAGCAACTGGTTTTGTATTAAATCAGGAGTTAAACAGGGTTGTGCTCTATCCCCCTTTATATGGATCATTTTGATGGACTTCGTCTTAAGAAGCACAGGAAAGGCAATTGGAGACCATGGAATCAAATGGGGAGGAAGAACGCTCCTGGACTTAGATTATGCTGATGATTTAAGCATATTAGATTAAAGTGTGAGCAAAATCAATGAATTTTTAGAGGTTTTACGAGTTCAGGGTGCTAAAATAGGCTTGAAAATTCATGTTAAGAAGACTAAGTCACTAAGGCTAGGAATAAGTGAAGATGAACAGTTGACATTAGGTAACGAAAAGATTGATTAGGTTGGGAGCTTCAGTTACCTTGGTAGTATTATTAGTAAAGATGGTGGGAGCAGTGAAGATGTTAAAAGTAGAATAGCTAAAGCTCAGGGTGTTTTTTCACAGTTAAAAAAAGTTTGGAAGAATAGAAAGATAAGTCTACAAACCTAGATTAGAATACTGGAAGCTACAGTGATGACAGTGGTCAAATATGGCTCTGAAGCATGGGCACTCCGAAAAGCAGATGAAAATTTACTAGATGTTTTCCAGAGAAATTGCCTACGGATTGTTCTGGGTACCCGACTGACTGACCGTATTTCAAACAGTAGGTTGTACGAAAAGTGTGGTTCAATCCCGCTTTCTTGGGCTATAATGAAAGAAAGGTTGAGATGGCTAGGCCACGTTCTACGGATGAAGGATGACAGATTACCGAAGAGTGTCCTTTTTGGCCAACCGTCTGGGGCTACACGGAAAGCAGGTCGTCCTTGTCTGGGTTGGGAGGGTGTCATAAATAAAGATTTAAATGAAATGGGAACTTCCTGGGAGGGTGTAAAGAGGGAGGCTTTAAATAGATTAGGTTGGAGGAGGAGCGTGCGTAGCTGTGTTGGCCTCTGGTGGCTTGGTGATGCAGTGAGTTATTAGTAGTAGCAGTAGTAGTAGTAGTAATGCCATACCACCATCTATCTGGCAGAAGAATTATTCTCCTATTTTTTGGTTGTTAACTATTCTATACATGCCGCATATTCTCGTCTCATTGCACCTTTTTTTCTATCCGTATTTCACAGCGACATGCAGTTTCCATTACATATTCTTCTATATGTAGTGGTATTAAGAATTTAAAATCTGATTCTATTGATATAGACGGGATCTAAAGTTCATCTTTCGCAAAAGTTTCCCTGCACTTGTTTTTCATTTACAGTTACTTTTTCTTTTACAATTCATTTTTTCTTTTACAGTTACAGTCTTATTTTCAGTTCTTTTTTAGATTTGTAAATGCACATCTAGTACACTTTCTAAAAGTTGTATTTCTGGTGTGCTTGCGAAAAAATCCTCTACATATATTTCTGATTTTTCAGATGTTTCTTACCTTGCTTATGCTGACGATTTGCTCAGAATTAGTCAGACTAGGACTGGTCTCTGCAAAATGGTATCTTCTGTTTCCAATTTTTTTCTGAGATTGGCCTTTCGTTGAATGAAGAGAAGTGCGAGCTTTTTATCTTTTGGTTCGACTTCTTAATCTCCTCTTAATTGCGGCACTTTCTCTATTCCTTCTGTTGATTCTTTGCGGTGGTTGGGCTTTTTGTCAGCGCACTGTTTACGAATACAATCAAAAAGAATACAATTTGGATATGGAAAAACTGTTCCCAATCGAGGGAAATATAATAGATGGGAGCTGGCATAACTCGACTCTACATATTGCGATCAATCTGTCCTTTATACGACAGGAATTTACCCCATCCTGAGAAAAACTGATTTAAAAAGAATTCGGAGTAGTTATTTCAGGTATTATAAGTATCTCCTTTTCATTCCTCCCTGGACAAGCAACTGGATTCTAACTGGTAAATATGTGTACCTTATATGACGTTAAAGTTTCAAAACCTACACAGGAAGCTCTCAGGTACTACTCTTGATGGGTTTTCTCCACATAATCATCTTATAAAATTTTTTCTATAGTTATCTTTCGTTTTATGTATTTCTTTTTCTTTTTTTGTGAATTTCATGTCTTGTGTGTATTTAATGCTGATTTTTTTTTTTCTTCTCTATAGTTCGTTATTTTGTGTGTGTGTGTGTTTATTTTATTTTTTGTGCTTCTTTAATTTAAAAATCTTCTTTAGTCATTATTTTTCATTTTTTGCTATGTTTTTTGCTTTTTTGTGCATTTAATTGTGTTTACTCCACATGTTAATACTTTCATAGTGTTTTTGTGGGTAAGAAATAATTTATTATTATTGTTATTAAATAAACAATCCTAGTTTTTATTATTTGATATTTGAACTATTTTAATAAAATGGCTATCTCAATTTTTTATTGGATGGGTTGAGGGAAAAGGACGGGGGGGGGGGGGGTGGCTTTTGCCCTTCAATCTTTTTTTACTCCAAAAAAGTGAACTAGAACTTACAATTTAAAATCAAATGAACCCCCTCCGAAGTCTATACGAGCATCCCTTCCCTATAAAGCGCGATTGGAAAAAAAAATAATAAATAATAAAATATTTCAATCGTATGGCCTATACTATAGGCAACGGTATAGCGTTGCCTCTGATAAAAGGATAGAAATTTGGCTAAATGCTTGTTCCAGATAAATAAAAATTTGAATTAAGTTTCATGCAAATAAGTTTACAATAGATCTTGGTTTACGCTCTAGCATAGCTTTAATAAAGAGCATTATGTCACCCCACATGCTGCATGCTTTGTTTTTTCTTCTTGACCTCACCATATTGGATAGTGGATTGTAAAAAATAAGCAAGGATTCATTCAATAGTAATATAACTAGTGTCCTTTCTAAGTGATCGAAAGAGATGAGACGGCATTCAAAAGTTTTTGCTGATACCTTAACGGCCCCACGTACCATGGTGTGATAATTACCATTTAATCAAATTACAAATAAACTTCTGAAATATCCTTCCCAGGGCTACATGACAGTTATATTGTATTAAATGTAGAAGTATATTCAGATAACCAAAATAGGCGATCAGTAAATGAGCCAAGAGTAAAAATATCTAACTTGTTGAAGAGCTTCTCAGCACATAATAGACATCATGAGTCTACTGATAAAATTGTCAAAAAGTTACTGTTCTAATTGTACAAAAATAGAATTCTTTTGCTTTTAAAACAATAGAACATGAACTATGAAATACTCCCTGCATGCCAAATGGTAGTTTTTTTTGTTTTTTTTTTTTTTTTGTTTTTTTTTGTTGTTTTTTTTTAAATTCACTATCAACAGAGTTTCTACGTCAAAATTTCAGATTAAATAGAATTTAGAACAATTGTATTAGTTTATATTATTGCATAAAAACACATATAATATCGCTGCTTTCTAAAAGTTTTGTGTTAAGATTGGAATTGGCAGTCATTCCCTCTTAGATTGCCCTGTTTCAAACAGTTCGTGGTAACGAACTGTAGTGAGGAGCGACCCGGCTCAATAGTAACCAAAACTCTAAAAAATGGAATTTTGATACCAATAGCTATTTCAAAAGAATCGCATTTTAATGCTGGTTTTAAATATATAAGTTTCGTCAAGTTTAGTCTTACCCATCAAAAGTTACGAGCCTGAGAAAATTTGCGTTATTTTAGAAAATAGGGGGAAACACCCCCTAAAAGTCATAGAATCTTAACGTAAATCACACCATCAGATTCAGCGTATCAGAGAACCCTATTTTAAAAGTTTCGAGCTCCTATCTACAAAAATGTGGAATTTTGTATTTTTTGCCAGAAGGCAGATCACGGATGCGTGTTTATTTGTTTTTTTGTTTTTTTGTTTTTTTTTGTTTTTTTCCCCAGGGGTGATCGTATCGACCCAGTTGTCCTAGAATGTTGCAAGAGGGCTCATTCTAACGGAAATGAAAAGTTCTAGTGCCCTTTTTAAGTGACCCAAAAAATTGGAGGGCACCTAGGCCCCCTCCCACGCTAATTATTTTCCCAAAGTCAACGGATCAAACTTCTGAGATAGCCATTTTATTCAGCGTAGTCGAAAAACCTTATAACTATGTCTTTGGGGACGACTTACTCCCCCACAGTCCCCGTGGGAGGGGCAACAAGTTACAAACTTTGACCTGTGCTTACATATAGTAATGGTTATTGGGAAGTATACAGGCGTTTTCAGAAGGATTTTTTGGTTGGGGGGAGGGGTTGAAAAGAGGGGGATATGCTGGGGGAACTTTCCATCGAGAATTTGTCATGGGAAAAGAAAACTTCCATGAAGGGAGAGCAGGATTTACTAGCATTATTTAAAAAAAAATAAAAAATAAATGTGAAAAAGCTTTTTCAGCTGGAAGTAAGGAACAGCAATAAAACTTAAAACAAACAGAAATTATTACCCATATAAGGGGCTCACCTCCTTATGATACCTAGCTCTTTACGCTAAAGTATTTTTAGTAATTTCAACTATTTATTCTACGGCTTTTGTTATTCAGGGGTCATTCTTAATGAATTGGGATAAAATTTAAGCTTTAGTGTAAAGAGCGAGGTACTGACGATGGGGCGAATCCCCTCATATATGTAATAAAAACATGAGAATACAAAGTTCTTTACGTAAGCTAATTTATAAGTTACGTAAATCTTTTACCAATAAAAAGATTCGTAAAAAATTAAAAGTTCTAGTTGCCTTTTTAATTAACCAAAAAATCGGAGGGCAACTAGGCTTCGCCCCCCCCTCTTTTTTTTCTCAAAATCATTCGAACAAAATTATGAGAAAGCCATTCAGCCCCCCCCCCCCCCCGAAAAAAAAAAGCAAATTTCGTTTTGATTATTCCTCTGCGGAGAGCCAAAATCAAAACATGCATTGATTCAAAAACGTTCAGAAATTAAATAAAAAAAACGAGTTTTTTTAACTGAAAGTAAGGAGCGACATTAAAACTTAAAACGCACAGAAATTACTTCGTATATGAAAGAGGCTGCTTCCTCATCAACGCCCCGCTCTTTACGCTAAAGTTTTTTACTGTTTTAAAAAGAAGAATTGAAAGAAAGAGTCAAACTTTAGCGTAAAGAGCGGGGCGTTGATGAGGAAGCAGCCTCTTTCATATACGAAGTAATTTCTGTGCGTTTTAAGTTTTAATGTCGCTCCTTACTTTCAGTTAAAAAAACTCGTTTTTTTTATTTAATATAATTAAGAATGGGTACGCGATGAGAACTACCTTATGCTATCTCCATGATAAAGATTCAAAAAAAAATTCTTCTACTTGACAAGTTTTCTTTCAAGAAACAACCTTGACGAGAATGTATACTGGTGATAAGATTGCTTACACGCTGTGAAACGTTGAAATATTTTTTTTTTTTTTTTTGCTTACTGCCGGATTTTTTGCTTGCTGCCATTGTGTGGGACGGAAAATGCTAAAATCACAGCATGGAGAAGGGGATAGCCTGCCTCAGAAAATGCCAAAGACAGGCAGGTAATAATAAAATATAACGTGATTCTATGCCTATCAAGTAAATTTAGTTTATTTGCCTCGGCCAAACGTGGACCATGCCAATGGTTTATTCATCTCCGATTTGCTTTCTTGCGAGTTTAGTTGCGATTTGCGGAAAAACACAATTCAAACTACAAATTCAATTTCAAGGGAAAAATGCACAAAAATATTTTAAAAATTGCAAGCCTGGTGCATAGGAATAGCAGCTATTTTTGCCTTATTCGAGATGAATTTCCAGCTACTGCTGCTGTTGAACTTCTATTATCCTTAGAAATAATCAGCAAAATCCCATGAATTGCTGCAAAATCTCACAGGAACTTTTCAATGCCGTCAATTTCTAATAATTGGCTCATCACTGATTCCTCATTTCCTGATCATTGATTCCTGAGCACGTATTCTCGCATACATTAGAGCCCTTGGCGCATAGACATTTGCTCTTTTCCAAAAAAAATGCTCGTAAACAATCGTTTGCAATCAGAAAAATAGCCACAGTTTTCCTTTACAGCATGCGGGAAATAAGGATGTTGTACAGAACGCATCAAGATTGTGGTAGCACTGAGCAAAATTATTATTAGTTCATGGATGTGTTCAATGTAATATATTTATTTAAAAAATATGCTATCACATGCCTCAAAGGGCCAAATTTAAATTTCGGGGACAATAAATATGAAGAGGTCAAACAAAAAACATAAAAACCAAAAAAAAACTAAAAGACTGACAATAGAATGCCAATCGTTAGCTCTTTCAGTAGTTTTGGTTATTATGGTAATATACTGTCAATTTTTGTTGTTGTTGATGATAATGTTTTAACAAGTGCAAACAAAAGTTCTCGAAATAAAAATTGTTTTAGGACCAAATGACGCTGTGGCATTACTAGTTGACTTTATTTCTGCTGATTTTTGGTTTAATGTAGCTCTTTACTTTTATTTGAACACTTTTCTTTGGAATTTTTTCTTTAATCTGCGTTCTTAAAACCCATCTGTGAACAACCCACCTTTGCATAGGTTTACAGTAACTGAGGAGGAGAAAACATGGGATCTATAGGAAAGCAGGTTTTTTTTTACTGCTATTTCCATTGGCTGTTTTTCCAGGTTTACACAGAAACACATCGCTGCCATAGACAATATTCGTAAACTGCATCAATGAAAAAATTTAAATTACCATTATATTAATATAGGAATGTCTCTTTTATGACTCTTGCTGTTTTTGGACTTAAAATTTTCAAAACAGTTGCATAGATTTATTACCAAAAAAGATACCAGAAAATAGAGAAAACGCATTGTAACACGCGATCAAGGAAAGACTACCAGGAATCTAACAAAAAAAATTGGTAATAAAACTTGTATTAAGAGGCTGGTTTTTACCTACACTGGTCAAAACACTTTGGTTCAATGAAAAAGAAAAACAAATACCTGTGCTGATGACACCAACAAAAAAGCATAAAAAGCTTGCCAAAACACACGCTGCGTGTATTATAAATTAATAGCTATGTGGGCTGCTTCTTTTGAGTACAGTAAAATGCATGTAGTGAAAGCTGTTTTTGACAAGCTGTTAAAAACTTTGCCAATAGTTCCTTTAAATTTCCCACAACATTTCTGTTAAACCATAAACGGCTCATTAACATGCAAAATGGTATCCAACTACCAGTACATAGTAGCTCTTCCTTGACAAACGTTTTGAATTTGGCAAGCTTTGGCAAAATTCAAGAATTGCAGTTGAGCACTTCCTACGGTAACACTAGTGGCTAATTAACAGCGTAGCATGGGAATGTGCACTCTGTACTGTACGATTATGCGTACTGTGGGTTTACATGGATAAGATTTTTTTTAACTCAATTAACGGGAAGCAGAAGTAAATAATGAGGTTTGCACAATATTTAAGTTTAACTATGAAATCTATAATTTAATGTCTTATGAATTGAAACTCTCTATAGTTCAAAAATAATTTTGATAAATGTGATCACTTTAAAAGTGACGTTGGAAATGGACAGAAAGCCTTCACCAACACACCAAAACCTTAATTAATGCGTTGTTTCTAGAAGTTTACGCCAAAAGTTCAAGAGGTATGTGCATAAATGGGCATTAAATAGTTTTAACTGTGACAAGATCTATGTACGTTCAGAGAAGCTTCTAAATACAGAAAATAATACAAAATTGAAACTTTAGGCTTCTGCTACTGCTACTATTAACAAGTCACCGTACCAACTATCTGACTTAGGCCAGCATAGCTGCATAAACTCTTCTCTCACCCCAATCTGTCCAAAGCTAAACTCCTTACCCCCATCCCTTGAAGTCCATATTTTCTTTTAATCACTTCTTATAACCTCTTCCCACTAAATTTGGGGATGACCTGCTTTTCTTTGGGCGCCATAAATGATGGCTGACAAGCCCAACTTCTGGCAATCAAGATTATGTTTATTATGTTGATTAGCAGCAACGCTACAGCTAAAGATCTTTAGGTCGGATTTGATGGAAGCTAATCTTGAGTTTTGACTAGTAGTAGTTTATATAGGGAGGAAGGTGGTCATTTTAAATGACAAACTACTAAAACGGAAAAGGGAAAGTGCACATTAAGTACAGAGATTTGTGGTGAGTCCACTCCCCATCCCCTACCTATGTGGTCTACATGAATAGAAAGTAACTTCAAGCTATTAGGACTTTTTTCTGCTAAGAAATTGATTTGCAGTAGTATATATGAACATTTTGACCAAATAATCAAAAATAAGCAGCCCTCTTAAAAACAAAAACAAAACAAAACTCAAAATTAACAATAAGTGATAAAAATGAAAATAACCTCAACACCCATGCTCATCGAAGATTCAGCAGAGACTAATAAAACATGTTGCATATTTAAACAATCTCTTACAATAGTATTTGCTTTTTTGGCAGCTAACATGGTGCTCTGTCAAGATATAGACTCAATATAGTATTCATAGATTAATTTTATAGTATTGCACCGTTTTTTGTTTGTTTTTGTTTTGTTTTTTGTTGTTCAACTAGTGTACCAGTTGTTAAGCTTGCATTGTACATGTCTATTTAAGGATGTACAATTGTTTCTCTGCTAATTTATTCTGTTGCGCGGAGAAGCACTTTGGTTTTGTCCTTTTTTGTGTCACTTGGTCGATTAAAAAAAGAGATTATATACGAGTTAGAGAAACTGTGGACCTTGGCCGGATTAATGAACATGAATTAGGAAGCTTCTTATTAAGGCCGTATAAAATGGGGCTAGGAGGTTTGAAACCCCTCCCCCCACCCAAAAAAAGATCTGGCTCGTAAAAAACGTAACAAAAATACAAATTTAAACAAATTTTCGATGCGTTTTTTATATTTATTTTTGTTTAAGCTCCCTCCTCCCTCTTAAAAAAAATCCTGGATACTGCCTTGCTTCTTATAATTCTCGCCTGGGTCCAAAAGAGGATATTGCTTGTCTTAGAGCCAGAACTCATAGCGTTTGACTGAGGAGGAGCTCATTTGTGTCTGTCAGATGAGACAATCAGAATTTATTCCGCCAAATATTCGTTTCTTAATATTAGATTTTAGCTTTCAAATGGAAAGTAGTATTGAATTGTAGTTGGAGCGATATATAAAAATACTTCTGACAGAGTCAATCTAAACTAATTGTAGAGGATACCTAAAACAAATTGCAAAATTTTGAATTTGGCATAATTTAAACGGGAAAAAAATTTTCTGCAACACATGGAAAATCGGCCAAAATTGGTCGAAGCAAAATTGACTTTTTTCGTCTTTTCTTTCAAAATAGCAACTTTAAAAAAAATTAACTTGCACTTTTAAAAAGTTGGTAATAGGGAAATATGGTTAATAGATCATGTATATGGACTCATTTCTGTGTTTTAACAATCTTTGAGTCGTCGTCTCCCTTGTCCAAACACTTCCTCTACCGAAATGCTAGAGAAAAGTCGTGTCCTATTATCTTGCATATTTTGCTCCCCTCCCCACGCACACCCAATCAAATGAATGGTTATGCACACATCCCAAAATTGTCCGGCATCTGCAATGTTCTTCAACACTCTTGGTGAGAAGTTATTCAATAGATGCGGTAATGTGAAAGCTGACCCATTTTGCCGATATTCGAGTTTGAATAAGGCGTATGCAATACGCTTACTGATCTAAATAGCCTCTAATTAACTTTTTAATCAAACAGTTCGTGGTAACGAACTGTAGTAAGGAGCGACCCAGCTCAATAGTAACTGAAACTCTAAGAAACGGAATTTTGATATCAATAGTTACACCAAAAGTATCGCATTTTAACGCTGATTTTAAATATATAAGTTTTATCAGGTTTAGTCGAAAACTACGAAAACTGAGAAAACTTCCTTATTTTAGAAAATAGGGAGAAACACCCCCTAAAAGTCATAGAGTCTTAACCAAAATCACATCATCTGATTCAGCGTATCAGAGAACCCTGCTGTAGGAGTTTCAAGCTCCTATCTACAAAATAGTGGGATTTTGTATTTTTTGCCAGCAGACAGATCATGGACTCGTGTTTATTTGTTTGTTCGTTTGCTGTTTTTTTTTCCAGGGGTAATCGTACCGACCCAGTGGTCCTATAATGTCACGAGAGGGCTCATCCTAACGAAAATTAAAAGTTCTAGTGTCCTTTTTAAGTGACCCAAAAAATTTGAAAGCTCCTAGGCACCCTCCCACGCTCATTTTTTCCAAAAGTCACCAGATCAAAATTCTGAGACAACTATTTTATTCAGCATATTCGAAAAACCTAATAACTATGTCTTTGGAGACGACTTACTCCCCCACAGTCCCCGTGGGAGGGGCTGCAAGTTACAGACTTTGACCAGTGTTTACATATAGTAATGGTTATTGGGAAGAGTACACACTTTTTCAGGGGGATTTGTTTTTGGTTGGGCGGGGGAGGTATTGAGGGGGAGGGGTTACGTGGGGGATCTTCCCATGAAGTAATTTATCATAGGGGAAGAGAATTGCCATTAACGGGGCGCAGGATTTTCTAGCATTATTAAAAAAAAACAATGAAAAAATAAAAATATGATGAAGATTTTTCAACTGAAAGTAAGGACCAGCATTAAAACTTAAAACAAACAGAAATTACCACGCATATGAGGGGTTCACCTCCTCCTAATACCTAGCTCTTTATGCTAAAGCATTTTTAGTAATTTCAGCTACTTATTCTACGGCCTTTGTGATTCAGAGGTCATTCTTAAGAAATTTGGACAAAATTTTAGCTTTAGCGTAAAGAGCGAGGTATTGACAAAGGGGTGAACCCGCTCATATACGTTAAAAAATACGAATGTAGAAGTTCATTACGTAAGCTAATTTGTAAGTTCTGTACATTTTTTATTAATAAAAGCGATCGTAAAAATTAAAAGTTCTAGTTGCCTTTTTAAGCAACCGAACAATTGGACTGTAACTAGGCCTCCTCCCGCGGTTCTTTTTTCTCAAAATTGTCCGATCAATACAATGAGAAAGCCATTTAGCCAAAAAAAAAATATTCAAATTTCGTTTTAATTATTTATGTGCGGAGAGCCAAAATCAAAACATGTATTAATTCAAAAACGTTCAGAAATTAAATAAAAAAAATAAGTTTTTTTAACTGAAAGTATGGAGCGACATTAATTCTTAAAACGAACAGAAATTACCCCGTATATGAAAGGGGCTGCTCCCTCCTCAATGCCCCGCTCTTTATGCTAAATTCTTTTACTGTTTTAAAAAGTAGAGTTGAGAGAATGAGTCAAACTTTACCGTAAAGAGCGGAGCCTTAAGGAGGGAGCAGCCCCATTCATATACGGAGTAATTTCTGTTCGTTTTAAAATTTAATGTCACTCCTGACTTTCAGTTGAAAAAATTTGGTTTATTATTTAATTACATTCAAGATCCAAGGTTGGTTTTGCAAGCTGAAATCAAAACATGGCTAAATAATGAAAGGACAAAATGGGTATATTTCACTTTGAGCCATAAAAAGTAAGGATAAATTTTATTGTCAAAAAATATTGTTTCTCTACTAGAATGATTGAAATATAAGGGTGATAAACAGAACTTTATAATTATGCGAACGGTACGACAAGAATGTTATGTGAAGCTTTCAAAAGCATTTGAAGAGATTGGTGTTATTCATACTATAAAGTGATCAGCTGCTAATGCACGTGAAACCCGGTTTTACATAGAGGAGGTCGATGTTTAACCGGAAATAGGTTGAACCGGATACTCTCAATTACTTAGACACCATTTGGTGAATAAATTCTGCAAAAATTAGTAAGAGTGCCATTAACAGTGTTTCCACTTCTACCGATTTATCGGCAGATCTACCGATTTTCGGACCTTTTCTACCGAATAAATTTCAAGCCTACCGAAATACCGATTTTCTACCGATTATTCGCGATTTTTTGCCAATTTTTTTTTTCTTTTTTATTGGACATAATAGGTGTGACTGTGAACAGCACCATTCAGCGAAATCCTGGAGCCACAACTTAGACCTGGTTCCTTCATTCCATTATGTGGCTTTTGCTCTACAAAATAAAACATCATGAATGGGAAACAGAAGAACCAACATTGTCTTTCCTCATTCCACTTAAAAATGGTGGAGTTTATCGATTTTTTTTTTCTTTTTCAACCATCCCAAATCAAATGAAAAGGGAGTAGTTAATTAAGTAAGTAATTATATTAATTATTTATTAATTATTAAAATGTTTATAGTAAGTTTCATGGCTTAGACTCGCTATTTCAGAGCTTGTAGAGCGTAACCCTAAGGTAGACCATAATGAAGTGATGAAGGTATACCTTACAGTAAGAGAATTTTACAAGGAAGCAGTTCCATAGATCAAAACCAGGCTCGTATTTGATGATTATTTGAATGAGATGTCCTGTCTTATAGAGCCTTCAAATGCTGCTAAGCTCAATTCTTCTAGTCTTGCACCACGTCTAGTTAAGTATTTCCCTCCTACATGTCTTAGAGCTGCCATTGACTCGGAATGGTGTGAACAAAGCTCTGTTGATGTTCTGAAGGAACCAGTATCAGTATCAATCGCCAGTAGAATATTGGAGATTCATTTTGTCCATTGTTACCCCAAGTGGCCGACCAAGGTTCGCAAATCTAAGGCACATTGTTTACTTTTTCTTTTCATTGCCTTTCTCGAATGATATTGCAGTACATCTTTTCAGTACGTTAAAAGAAGTGAAGACTGATAAACAAAATAGATTGTCGACGCTGACCTTATCTGCCATCTTGCGTCCCAAATGCGGGACGAAGAGGTTGATTATGCATTCTACATTGCTGATAGTTGATCATGAACTAGAGAAACGGCTAAAGGAAGTAGGAGCATCTGCGACAGTTGAAGAGTGTATAAAAGTGATCAAATTTAGTCTATAATAGCAAAAGGTTCTGTTTGTTGTTGCATTAGATATTTGAAACTTCCACTGTTCCTGAATTGTTGTTTGAAGACCAAACTGTGCTTTATTGATTTATTGTGATGAAAAGTACCTAATTAAGTAGATTAGAATTAAATCAACGTATTCTACTTATGCGATCCTAGGCTTGATTCCTTCTTTTGCAGATGCGTATCAGTTGCTTTAATCATTTTAACCAAATATTTGATTTGTTGTTTGAAGTCCAATTTTAAGTGCTTTACTATGATGAGCAGTGCCTGATTAAGTAGAATAGGGTTCCATCAATAATAATTGAGTATATTGAAAGTGTATTTCTTAAACCCTGTTCTCATGCGCGTCTAGCTCAGCATGTGTGTTTACGCGCGTGTCAGGCAATATATTCGTGTCTAAGCATATCTTGTTCCCACGTAGGCATAAAAACCAAATGCCAATTTATATAATACATGAAAGTAGTTCTTTCCTTATGTGAGCATTCGGATTCACAGGTGCTGCAGATTTGCAGCATCTACTGCAAATGCCGCGTTTGCAATATTTCAGAATCGCCGCTAGCTCAAGAGTATACCATTTTGGTATACTAGCGATTCACAAGAACCACTGCAAATGCTGCATTTGCAACGACTGAAATATTTCGTAACCGTCGTTATTACCATGAGATCAAGCAACACCTCATTACTCTTTTGCAGTTTTAAAGAAAACATTGCTTTAAATCGTCGTATGATCAATTGAAAGTCGATAGACCGTTGTAGGATGCTCTAATTCTAAATTGATCTGGGACTTCGGCAGAAAATTGAGCATTTTTGCAAACTTAACATGCACTGAGATGGTTTTAGCATGTCTAGAAATTCCCTGCCAATTTTTCTACCGATAGCGGGACGCCATATACCGATTTTATACCGAAATTTAGGTACGCCACACCTAATTCCAAAGCCTGCGAAGTGGAAACACTGGCCATTTAATCTTCATCTTTAGAGGAAGAATTCCTAGTTTGGTTAATAGATCCTTTCAAAGTTAAAAACTGCAAAAACTACTATAGGTAGGTTAGCTTTTTTCTGGCACCTTTGAACATTTTTTTCGTACGCTTTGACCACACGTTGTGGTGGAAGTTCATGAATATTATTGCTACAGAAGGACCTGGACCTTTAGCATTGCAAAAGCGGTGGTTAGACTAGGAGAATTCTACACCCTCATGAGCTTTGCTGGTGCCATTGGATCTTCGATGGATGGATCTAAACTGATCCTGGTTGTCCTGGTTGAACATCGCTGAAGTAAGAATGCTGGGACTATTTTCAAAATTGTTTTGCCAAAAAATTGTAAGACATTCTTTTAAAATCAAGAAAGCTCATAAGACTTGCAAGGTCAGAAGAAGGAATTAAATAAGCAGCAATTGATCTACATAATAATGGGGTTGATACTTCCCAGAATCTCAATCTCTGCGCTCTGCGCTACAGTGATTATAATTTATAGAATAGTTATGAGATCATTTATGAGATAATAGTAAGAGATAATTTATAGAATATATTATGAAGAGAAAGAAATTTACAGCTAGTAGATAAAATATATTTCTATTGAAATGAGCTACATAGGGAAGACAGTGAGAGAAAATGATCCCGTGTTGGGGATCGAAATGGCCTTTAGACCTTTAGAATCGGGATCTAGAAGAAATCTTTGAATTGATGCACGTTTCCAATAAAGTTGCTCATCTTCTAAGTGGTAAGGCTATTTCTCGAGTACTGCGAGCCCAGACCATTGTAGACGCAGCACTTCACTTAATTCTGGTAAAGGAATTTGTAGAAGACACTCGAATTCCATCAGAGATGGAAATTTCATTTACAAACAATTTCCTACACGCTCCCTTGCTTAGTTATTGTGACCAGCTGGTCACAACAACTACTTACAGTCATCGAGGTTATACCTACGGTAGATGAACAGTCTTAAACATGCACGCCCAATACTTTTCCAGACTTTCGGAAAAGGTTTGCACGTTGTGAGAAGATCAGATTGAATTTGGGCTGGCTTATCTACATGTTTGGTCACAGAACTAGAACTGATGAAAAGTCTAAAAATGGCAGCCGGATTGACTAAAGGTAGAGGAATGACGGAGGTATAGAGACTTCAGTGGGTAATGGGACGTCCAGCATGTTCTCATGTTAACCTTCTGAGGCAATAACTGATAGATGTTTCGTATCACACAAGTGACCAACATAAAGAGTCTGATATTTCAAGGCTGCAGAGGGAATACAATAGAACGAAAATAGTTATCGATTTTGTCAAGTAGTCGTCTCCTTTCGAGGGGATTCACTATTTATTCGGAGCCTTGCTACTGGCATGACTACAGCAGAAAAGGTGAATGCCAACAAAGCAGTGGAAGCCATGAAGAAGATTCTTGACAAAATGGTAGGGATATCTCTGAAGAAGCATTCTTTCAAGCGGAAGGATCAAGTAGTCCTTTCGACGTTGAAGCAAAACATGGGCGAGAAATTCATTATTTAGACACTTCATTGCTGTTTCAGCGTCTTCTAAATATATCTAAAAGACTGAATATGGACGAGTAATCTTTATTTGAATATCAACTTTGCTCTTATCATGCGTCGTGTTTTAATGACCATAGCACGTTCCGAAATCCAAACAAACCAGAGCTAGCAAAAGCTATCAAACCACATGCAAAAATTGATACTATTGGAGAAAATCTTAGAATGACATGCATCTACGTCTTATACGGGTGTGCTTTGCTTCACAGGATTCTCCGGGAGAAGAAAGAAGTATACTTGGAGACCTAAGTCAGATACTGGAACTAAGTCTCAGCCAAATGTCCAGACACCATGAATTTGAAATCGCTACTTCGACAAAAGATATGACTCATTTTAAACGAAACCGTGTCACCAGACGGGAAGTGCTATTGAGCCCAGAAATGAGAATGACCACCAAAAAAGATGAATTTCTTTCGTGCAAAAAGGATAAAGCCCGTTTCGTCAATGTACTTTCAAATTATTTACAAGGCAAATGTCTAATAACTATCCGAACTAAAGCTGATGCTGACCTGCTCATTGTGCTTACAGCAGATGAGTATTCGAAGACTTAGGACACTTTAGTTATTGGTGTCGATACTTCGGACGGAGCTTGGGACATAGGACTTATTGTTAAGATGATTAAGACTGAGACCTAATTCAATACAATGTCTCGTCTGCATGGACTTGAGAAAGGGATAGCACTTAAACAGCTGAGAGATAACAAACAGTTTAGAGAAAATTCTTCATCGTTTTCTCTAATTAATGCTACGAACAAAAAAAATTGAAACGGCAGGAGAGGCTGCATTTTCTGGATTTTGTGATAAAAATCTACCGATAATCTTGACAGTTATAGACACCGAGTCTTTCAGTAGAAGTTAGCAACTTCTACAACTATCGTCCATGCCCAAAATCTACTTCCTACTTCAGCAGCAGCAAAATTTTACTGTTCTTCGAACCTATCTTCAAGTACCCGATTAAATTGGGCTTTAGAGCCCTGCCCTTGATCCTGAGAATCGGGATACAGTCTCCAGAACTGCATGCTATACCAATTCTCAAGGGTCTTCAAGCGACACTCAAGAAAATTTTCACCATAGTGAAGTGTGGTTTTAAGGGATCCTATGACTGGTGCAACCATAGTGACTGGTGCAGCTGTTATCGAAATGGTATTGAATTCGATATTGGTTGATAATCTTGCAAAGGAACTAGTTGCTCTAATGCTCTGGTCCAACTCGAAGATGAAGAAGAGTTGAAGAATGAAGAAGAAGTTGTTTATTTAATTCTAAGAATATGGCATGGTCACGTTTGGGGTGGAGGAGGGGGTGTGTAAACTGACATGCATAGAACTTCTTTCCAGCAATAGCAGTCCCGCTTCTTTCTCTATGAATTGAACTTCGCGTAATGTTGCTACCAGACCTATATCGACGCTTGATGTGGGCGGGGGGGTGAAATTTAACATATCATTTGAAACAAAAATGAAGTCCATATTCGTAATCTACGTATAAGATTACCTATTAACAACTTGTTCTACGTGCAAATTAAGTTGTTTGTAAAAAGTCATCATTTTAGAAGAAAAGACGAAAAACGGTCAATTTCGTCTCGCCTGAAATTGGCCAATTTCTTATGTGTTGTAACAATTGTTTTCTGGTTTGAATAGTACCCAAATTGGAATGTTGCAACTTTTTTTTAGGTTCAACCTTAGATGTAGTATTAGGCTAACATATGCGATGAAGCCCTGATCCTATTACTAAAATGATTTTTTAGAAATTGTAAATCTTACAGATCCAAAAAGAACTCTTATGCAAAAAGCTCTCTTATCTACTATACATTTTTATTCGAATAAGATTTTGGGTGAGTCTGCCATTCATTCTCTATTAGCACCTTAAACTTTAATTTCATAAAAAAATTCTTTCAAATGAATGTAAAAATAACCATTAAACATTAAAACGAACAGAAGTAATTTCGTAAATAAGCGGGCTACTCCCTCTTCAGCCCCTCACTCTTTACTCTCAAATTTTATTGTTAATTAAAAAACTTTTTTCTAAGCGTTCTTGGTAATGAACTGTAAGTAAGGAGCGACTTTGCTCAATAGTAACCGAAAATCAATGACAGCAAAAGACACTTCAAAATAGGCTAAATAATATTTTATAATGATTACAAACTTATAAATTGTAGTCAATGTTACCACCAAAAAGCTATGAGCCTAAGAAATTTGCTTGATTTGTGAAAAAGGGGAGAAGCATCCCCAAAAAGTTAAGCGATATTAATGAAAGTCACAGCCTCAGATTCAATATATCAGAAAACACTACTTAAGAAGTTTGAAGCTCCTATCTATAGAAACGTGGATTTTTGTAATATGGCTAGAATAAATATTACGGATGCATGCTTATTTGTTTTTTCTTGCTTGTTTTTTTTTCCATAGGCAACCACATCGAGCCAATGGTCCTAGAAGATTGGGACAATGTTTAAACCTGTTTGAACGGGAATCACAAGTTCTAGTGCCATTTTTTGGTGACCAAAAAGACTGGACGACTACTATCCCTCCTCTCATTTCCCTTAACTCCTCAAAGACTTCCGATCAAAATTGTAGATATTTATTTATGGGGGGGAGCGATTTGATGTGGCGGTATTTTCAACAGAAATAAATTTTCTTCGGGAAAATTGCATTGGTGGGAGGTTTACGCAAGAGGGAGGCAGAGGGGATTTCCTGGAATTACTTGAAAAAGAAGTAAAAAATGAAATATAAAAAAAGTTTTATAGACAGAAAGTAAGCAACAGCACTCAAAATTAAAACTAAAAGACACTTCGGTATTTGAGTGGGGCTGCCTCTTCCTCATCCCTCGCTCTTTACGCCAATCCATGGTTTTCCTTCACGATACTTAAAGAAAGGCTACACAAATACAAACATCGTTAAATTTGAATAAGAAGTATTTTAGACAACATTAACACTTTACCATAAAGAGCAAGGATTGAAGAGGGGGCAGCCCCCCTCATACACGGAATAAGTAATTTTGATTCTCAAGTTTTAATATCACTATTAAATTTCCTTTGAAAAAAAAACTTCTTGAATAAATTTTGTGAATAGGGTAAGGGTGAATGCTTTTCAGGGTCTAGACTTTTCTTTTCTATTAGTGAAGACGTCATACCAATAATTTCCTCTTTCGTAAATACATTTGTA
The DNA here is from genome assembly GCF_032884065.1 of Artemia franciscana. Classification (NCBI taxonomy): domain Eukaryota; kingdom Metazoa; phylum Arthropoda; class Branchiopoda; order Anostraca; family Artemiidae; genus Artemia; species Artemia franciscana. The sequence goes on along the minus strand of NC_088870.1, from coordinate 1,454,166 downwards.
TAGGCCTCTTAAGCATCTTCTGCCCTAATAGAAACTTGAATTACATCTAATTAATTGGGTAGGTCCCTGACTAGCTCTTGGCCATCAAGGACAATTGCTCTGGCCTCTTTACTTTCCCTTAGCATATGAATCTCTTGAAAAATCTTCAACTGACAACGTTCAGTCCCTTTTATGACCTATTTATAAGCTTTTAATTGTTGTTCATTGGCCTTCATAGCCTCCGAAGTAAATTGTCAAAGTAGCGACCTCAAAACTTCCGTTTTTTATTAATTTGAAATAGTCGTTTGATTGTTTCTCTTCTTTTCTTTCATACTGGCCATACACCCGGTTGTCGTCTTCAGATTTATTTCTTTTTTTGCCGAAAAAGGCAGGCTTATGCCACCTTCAAAACAAACATACCTATAAATTCTCGCTAATTTGCCGTACCAAAAGTAATCTTGTAATTTCCGATCCTAATGATTATTTCAACTAGACCACTAATTACAAGTACCAACTCGAAAACCCCTTAAAATTTGAATGTTTGCTATCCTATACGCTGACTTACTACCCTACAGTTTAAACTTATACGCGGGGAGACTATATCCCTATATTCCCAATTCAAAATTAAACCAAATCAGTTCATTGGATCCACAATGTAACCTTTTATTGATAGGTAGTAAATTCAGTATATCTCTGAAATTTTCAAACCGCCTGCTGAGCAACAGTTAATCATGTGTAATTTTGGAGCCTCGTTGTAATTCTATGTCTATGTTAATATATTGACCACCAACTATTTATGAGCATCCAAAACTAAAGATAGTTTTAAATTTAAGGGTGATTTTCAATAGAGTTTATAGACTACTCTTTCTATTGTGTAAAATAGCCCAAATATCCGAAAGCTTCGGCTTCGACTGCTGCCACCAATATTGAGTAGCATAGGGGATCGTTGGTAATCCTAAGTGCCACACCTCAACATATACTAAGACGTCGTCTAAATATCCATTCCTAAACGCCATTTATTATGGTTATAGAATAACCGTAAGTGGGCATAGGTGACATAACTTACTCTTACTAACCAGATTGTCACAGACACCAAAATCTTGAACTTGACTTCAAAACTTAGAAACTGCTAGGAAAAGAAATTATCAAAATACAAGTGAACTGTTTGCTTTCACGGGCCAGTCGGACAGCGACCAATCAGGAAAAGGGTGAACTGAATAGGCCAGTATTGCCCTCATTAATCAATTCATTTGCTTTAAATATCACGTTATGGCATCACGTGAACTTATTAATGCAAAGCTGGGTTATTTTCACAATTAAATTACTGCAAGAAAAATAACTGTTCAAACACCACCATCAACGTAAAGTGACCTAGACATCCCCAGACTATAAAACTAAGAATTGGATTCTTGTAATGATATCGAAGTGGTGTAAATCTTTCGTGCCAGACACAGTAGCACTACCTAGAACAGACTTTTACCATGATCACATTCTCCTTATGTCATGGTTCAAGCTAAGAATAAAAAAATTACCAAATGCAACACAAATCTCAAGATTCTGGATGGAGCTTCAGCAGGATCCCGAAAAAAGACAGACCTACACCTCCACTCTATCTGAGAAATTTCGTGAGATACTGGTAAACAATCTAATCTTTTACATCGCTAACGAGATAGACTCCCTAGCCGAACGGGCCACATCAGCAATCATCTAGATAGCGAATGACGTCCTAAGGACGAAAAAATCTTAATTAAAAATCATGGATCAAAGAAGTGATCATTACGCTATGCAAGGATAAGTGAGTATTTTGTCATAAATCGGACCACAACAGCCGAGATACTTATAAGCTCCTCAAGAGAAGATTAGATTAAGGAATAAGAAAGGTACTGCGTAACCACCTGTGGAAGAAATGCAAGGGTTTAGAATGGTAAATGAGTTGAGTCAGAAAAAAAAAACAGCCACAAATATCAGTGATCCTGGACAAACCACAAAAGAAATTAGCGATCCAAAGACGAAACTTAAAAGATGAAAAGAGCATTTCAATGATAAAATAAAATTCATTGTTGCTGATGATCCTGAAGTACTACCCCACTTCCCCATACCCACCCAAGAGCTCAAACGACCATCCCTACTCAGGTCAGAAATCGACTCAGCAATAATGTCATTCGAAAAAGCATAAGCCCAGATAGAGTTCATTCACGTTGGGTCGGAGGAACAAATATTCCCTGATTTACAACAAACATCTGACCTGAAATGGTGTGAAGGATTCTGGCAAATCCTGCTTCACTAAGGGATCCAATATGAGATTGTCCAGATAATCAAGTGTCTTTAAAACCAGTTTCAAGTTTCAAGTCCAAAACTGCTATGAAAAGAAATTATCAAAATACAAGTGAACTGTTTGCTTTCACGGGCCAGTGGTACAGCCACCAATCAGGAAAAGGGTGAACTGAATAGGCCAGTATTGCCCTCATTAATCAATTCATTTGCTTTAAATATCACGTTATGGCGTCACGTGAACTTATTAATGCAAAGCTGGATTATTTTCACAATTAAATTAAAATAAAAATTAATCCCTTTAATTTGTGGCTGAAAGCCATTTCTATACAGAAGAAAAGGAATTTATTTGGTTTTCAGTGCTAGGGGCCCAAAAATGTCTATAAAAAACAAGTTTCAGGCAAAACCTACCTGCACCTTTTGGGAAGTTTCCCAAAGATGCTTAAGATGCCGCCTCCTTTCCAGATATAGAGGAGGGCACACGGTCCTCCTCTATAATAGCTGACGCACTTTTACGCCTCATTCTACATAATTAAATCGAGCATCAAGTGAATCAAATTAGTTAAATGAAGCTTTAAATTAAATGTGTATATTAACCTTTTGAGTTAATATAAATAGGTAACTGTGTATCTACTGAGCCACCTTCTCAGTATGGGCATAGGCGGTGGATAGGGGGACACCTTATATATAGTACCTCCATTGAGTAGGAGTTGTTGACGAAGGGGAACAGCTCGCTGTCAATTCCTACTAGAAAGTAGGCCACCCTTGGATACAGGCAGTAATTACGACCCCCAGCCTCGGTGAAAATATACACTGTTGTTCTATCCCAACAAAAACCGCTTTACACTTTGGCACGCTGAACATCTCAACATTTATCAAGCCAGAGAGACTGGTTCTAGCCCCTCAGAGAATTACAAATGCAGAGCTGAGATGTTGTCGGACTCTTTGAGACTCATATCCCCGAAAGAGTTAGGAAAAGCTCACTGGAGCCTTCCTCTTGCTGTCTGGACGTAAAGAATGAGTTCATCGTCAAGGTGCAGGATTCTCCATTTCACCGTCTGATAAAAAATCTCCCTGAGAAAGAATAGCTGTTTTATGACAGAAAGGTAATACCAAGAATATCTCTGTCTTTCAGGTCTATGCCTGAAACTCGGCCAGAAGTAAGGAAGAATGTCATGAATAATAGTTCACACTACAAAGCGTCATTGACCTAATAAAAAGAAAGACGTATAGAAAAGAAAGACCTACTGATTTTTATGGGAGACTTTGACTCCATAGTGGGTACTAATAATGTCAGTCGGTCCGATATAATGGGGCCTTTTGGTCGTGGAAAAATAACTGCAAGACGCAAATGATTACTTGACTCCTGCCTTGAAAACGAGTTAATCGTAACCAGCACAATGTTCAAACACCACCATCAACGTAAAGTAACCTAGACATCCCTAGACTATAAAATTAAGAATTGGATTCTTGTAATGATATCGAAATGGTGTAAATCTTTCGTGCCAGACACAGTAGCACTACCTAGAACAGACTTTTACCATGATCACATTCTCCTTATGTCAGGGTTCAAGCTAAGAATAAAAAAATTACCAAAAGCAACACAAATCTCAAGATTCTGGATAGAGCTTCAGCAGGATCCCGAAAAAAGACAGACCTACACCTCCACTCTATCTGAGAAATTTTGTGAGATACTGGTAAACAATTTTTTATTTCACATCGCTAATGAGATAGACTCCCTAACCGAATGGGCCACATCAGCAATCATCTAGATAGCGAATGACGTTCTAAGGACGAAAAAATCTTAATTAAAAATCATGTATCAAAGAAGTGATCATTATGCTATGCAAGGATATTTGAGTATTTTGTCATAAATCGGACCACAACAGCTGAGATACTTATAAGCTCCTCAAAAGAAGATTAGATTAAGGGATAAGAAAGGTACTGCGTAACCACCTGTGGAAGAAATGCAAGGGTTTAGAATGGTAAGTGAGTTGAGTCAGAAAAAAACAGCCACAAATATCAGTGATCCTGGACAAACCACAAAAGAAATTAGCGATCCAAAGATGAAACTTGAAAGATGAAAAGAGCATTTCAAAGATAAAATAAAATTCATCGTTGCTGATAATCCTGAAGTACTACCCCACTTCCCCATACCCACCCAAGAGCTCAAACAATCATCCCTGCTCAAGTCAGAAATCGACTCAGCAATAATGTCATTCAAAAAAGGATAAGCCCAGATAGAGTTCATTCACGTTGGGTCGGAGGAACAAATATTCGCTGATTTACTACAAACATCTGACCTGAAATGGTGTGAAGGATTCTGGCAAATCCTGCTTCACTAAGGGATCAAATATGAGATTGTCTAGATAATCAAGTGTCTTTAAACCAGTTTCAAGTCCAAGTTTAATTCTTGATGGGTTATCAGAACAGTTCACCACTTCATCAGGAGTACTTCTGGATAACATCTTATTACCACACCTATTCAATTTCTTTTTAAATACCGTTAAGACACTAATGCATTCAAATTTTGGCACAACAATAGGAGGACTACTGATAGACAATCTTGCCTACACTGATGATATTAATGTAATAGCCAATTCTTCACAAGAACTGCAAGCACAAGCTGATAAACTTTATGAGGCCACTAAGCCATTAGAGATGTAGATCGAGGTATGAAAAATTACGAAAAATAAACTAGACAACACCTCTACTAATCATTTAGGTGAGAAACAGGTTGAAATAATAAGCCACTTTTTATACCTTGGTAGCCTACTCTTCTTTAATAAATATGAGATCTGACGTCTACTTGTACTCACTAGCTTTAGCTTCCGAAGACTAGCAAACCTCTTCAAAAATAAATATCTATCCAACAAGTTCAAAATGTGCCTCGACAACAGTTTAGTAATTACCGTTGTTATGTATGGATGCAAAACATGGGCACTGGAAACCGAAGATGAAAAAAACTTAAAGCTTTTGAGATGAGATGCCTCCGTCAGATTGCTAGAATCAAATATACTGACAGTATCACAAATATGGAAGTACGCAAAAGGCTGCAGTCCAATGAAACCATTCTAGGCAACATCGAAAACAATAACTGCGCTGGCACGGCCAAGTCAATCAATGGAGCCAAACCGACTACCAAATATCGCGCTCTAAGGATTTCTGCATGGTCTGCATCCATGAGGTAGACCACGAAAACACTGGATAGAGAACCTCGATTTTGACAACTCCAAGTTAGCCTAGTTATCACGCACTGCACCCAATCGAATAATGTACGGAACTCTTAAACATTAGGTAACACGAGGAGATATCCGGGACCTAAGTAAGCGAAGTTTTAACTGTTTATTTAGTATCGACTCTATGGTTCTTTTGGAAAGAATTTGTCATCATGCCTTCTTATCGTATCTAAAGCTGAGAACCTCAATATAAAGTTTTTCAATAATATTCAATCAATTGACACCTTTAGTGAAAATAAGCATATGAATGTCATCTATTTTATAACGAAGATCTATTTTGTCTGCAATCCACGGGAAGCTATCGCCCTACAGCACCCATAGTCACGCTCAGTCCAAAGGAAGGGAAATTACACTTTAATTTCTATTTCCCAAGTTGTGTGTCAACTCGCGTAAATTTAGGGCTTGGAGGGAATATAATTTTCAAAATCTAGACGGAAGGCAAATGTGTCGCCATATCAATGCTTCAGTGAAGATACAAATAAGGCATTTCAATAAAATAAAACCCCAAAAAGGCCTGTTTAAAATTATACCAGTGGAAGAGAAGGAATAAATCCCCCATGTCCCCCCCGATTGATAACATTGCACCTTTCCACTATCTCAGACTATCTTCTATATTAATTTGAATACTTGGGGAAAAGTATAAAATTTAAGAAGAAAAAGGCACTTTTGAGGCATCTAGGTCATTTTCCCTTGTCTTCACCAAACATTCACTCAGCAACCCTCTTTGATGATAGCTAATGCATAATTATACATTAATGTACATAATTTACAAACTTCAAGAGAATCAACTTTGTTAAATCAAGCTTTAAGATATATGGATTTACCGGTAATTGTGCATGGACCACACGACTCTTTAGAAACGAATGCACTGCTACTTGGCATTACTGCCTCTGAAGCTGGGAGGCTTGGTATATAGATTTTCTATAGTTCTAAATTGATTGGCTATCTCAGATTTTACAGTTCTGTACCATTCAGTTTTGATTCACAATATGGCAGAAAACACCAATTCCCTGAGAAGCAATCTTTTTGGCTATGTGGAAAGGACACTATAAAATCTTATTTGCATTTGAACAAGCCCTCCTCTGATTACCTAGTACCATTGTTTCGATACGATCATCCCTGGGGAAAAACCAAACAAATAAATAAATATGTAGGTGTGATCTTTCTTCTGGGAAAAATATAAACTCTATAATTTTATAAATAAGAACCTAAAACTGTACTAAAGGATTCTCTGGTATGCTTAATATTATGGTATGCTCTGTATCACGATCGTATGCGATTCTGATAGGTAGCTTTAATCTTAATGAGTTTTATACGTTTGAAATCAGAATAAAAATCCAATTTTTTTAATGAATTAAATGTTATTTAAAATCTTTTTTTAAGAATTTTGATCACTACTAGCCCGTGTCGCTCTTTACTTATATTTTGTTATCTTGAAGTGTTTCATTGCGATAGAAATTGGAGATCTTTTCAAAGTGAAATTAGAAATTTACATTGTTGCTAGAAAATCAAATTATGAACTAATATAAATGCGCTTTTCTTAGCACTGGACAATAATCGTAAATTATTTGGTCGATTTATATGACATGCGTCTTTTAGTAAAAGAATTCGTCACGATTATCCGATTTTAGGAATCCTACGAGCCTGACAACATGATTGCTATGGTACCTGTTCAAAAATCTCCACTTAATCTTCTCCCCATAGCTAATTTTTCTCAGCAAGATAGGCATCTAGTACCTTCCGTAAGTCGGAAACGTGCATTACTACAAGTATTACTAGCAGCTCACCACAACACTAAACCACCTGTGACCAACACAGCTGCGCACGCCCCTCCTACATCCGAATTTGTTAAAAGCTTCCCTCTTGAGCTCTCCAAAAAAGATATGATTTATTTCAAATATTTTCTTACGACCTCTTCATATTCCATTTGGGGACGACGTGCTTTTCTTTCAATCCTTCGTGGATGGTTAAAAAGAACAAATTCCAGGCAATCTGTCATCTTTCATCCGCAAACCGATTCCTCGCTGTTTCAACCTTTCCCTAATTATAGTCTTAGAAAGCTGATAGAGTCCGTTTTCCGTACAGCTTACTGTTTGAAATACTGTCAGTCAAACGGATACTCGAAGCAATTCATAGGAAATTCCTCTTGAAGACATCTAACAAATTTTCCCCGTCTTCCGAGGCATCCACATTTAGAACCATAACCGACCGTCATCACTGTGGCTTCTAATATTCTGATATTGTTTTGTAGACTTATCTTCCTATTCTTTTAGACGTTTTGCAACTGTGAAAAAAGCACTTAGGCCTTGGCAATTCTACTTTTAACTTTTTCACTGCGACTACCATCTTTGCTAATAATGCTACCCAGATAAGTGAATGATTTTCAATATGTTTTTTTTATGCAGAAAGTTGGAAAGTGACCACTCTAAGGATCAATTTAGATTAGGTGGGAAAGATTAAGAAAAATGATGGTATCGCATGATTTTAACCAAACAGTGTTTTCAGTTTGAAAAGATGAATGCTTCAAATCAATATTTATTTTTTTGCAGCAAGGGTGATTAAATGTATATATATTTATCATATAGTAGCTGTTGGGGTGGCGCTTCGCGCCCCCCTAAACCCCCCGCACGCGTAAGTCGTTACGCGCCATTGTAGTTGTGTCCCTGTGCCCCACCTGTGAATATAGATAGATGTGTCCCCGTCGTCATTTATATATCTCCTTGTGCCCCCCCCCCGGCGTCCCCGTTGTAGTTGTATATTCCTTGTCTCCCGGTCGTCATTTGTGTCCCGGTTATGTATTTATAAAAGCCTTATGTATTTATAATGACGTCATATGCAAACCCACAAACAAACAAACATGCCTACAAACAAGTTATCTATACATATACTAGCTGTTGGGGTGGCGCTCCGCGCCACCCCAACACCTAGTTGGTGGGGCGCTTCGCGCCCCCCCAAGCCCCCCCGCGCGCGTAAGTCGTTACGCGCCATATTAGTTATGCGCCATTGTAGTTGTGTCCCTGTGTCCCACCTGTGAATATAGATAGATTTATATATGTGTTTCAAACTACGTAAAAATTGCGAATAAACAACATTCTTGGCTTTCCCATTGTCTGTGCATATACAAAGCCGTATGTACTAATAATGACGTCATATGCAAACGCTCTTTTTACAAACAAACAAACATTCATCCACACAACTCGTTTTTATATAGATAGATACATAGATAGATACAATACAAATTAACTGCGTAAAACTTGCGAATATACAACATTCTTCGCTGTCCAATTGTCGCTGCATATAAATACATTGTCAGGTTTACCGACCCTCGAACATGCAACGTACAATTGTCCGTGGGAAAAACAATCAGTATTAAGATCTATACCACATTTTTCTAATGATTGACCTTGAGCTTTGTTAATGGTGATTGCAAATACTAATCGAATTGGGAATTGCAATCTTTTAAATTGAAAAAGCAGATCCGTTGGAATCATGGGAATGCGAGGAATAAGAACAGCCTCACCCTCATAAGGCCCTGTCAAGATTGTGGCCTCTATTAGGTTTTCCATTGTTGTTTTTACGGCAAGTCGCGTGCCATTGCAAAGCTTTGGTGGGTTGATATTTCTTAAAAGTATTATTGGTACGCCTATTTTTAGTTGTAGCACGTGTGGTGGAAACCCTGAAGGATCTATGGAATTTAAAAATTCAGATGGATAATTAACCGCTTCATTTGGTTCCAAAACTGTGTCGACTGACTTGTAAAGGACTGCCTGGTCTCGAATCTTGGTCAAAACAATATTGTTGATTTCGTGGACGTCTATATTATTGGGTGCGAGAATCGCTCTTTCACTTAGCCATTTATTATTTTTATAATTTTTTAGAATATTCGGAAATACTTTTTCAATCAATTCATTTTTGGACGTCACTAAATTACAGAAATCAGCAGGTAGTTGTATACGTCCTGAAATTGAGTCTACTGTTTGACCAGAGTCATCGTTTTGCAATCGGACACGCATTTTTGTAGTTAATTTTAATATTTTTACGTGTGCCCATAAATTAGAATTTTTTAGGCAAGCATTCATTTCGTCTGCAGGAGTTAAACTACGTAAAAATTGCGAATATACAACATTCTTGGCTTTCCCATTGTCTCTGCATATACAAAGCCGTATGTACTAATAATGACATCATATGCAAACGCTCTTTTTACAAACAAACAAACATGCATACACACAACTCGTTTTTATATAGATAGATAGATAGATAGATACAATACAAATTAACTGCGTAAAACTTGCGAATATTCAACATTCTTCGCTGTCCAATTGTCGCTGCATATAATAGATTGTCAGGTTTACCGACCCTCGAACATGCAACGTACAATTGTCCATGGGAAAAACAATCAGTATTAAGATCTATACCACATTTTTCTAATGATTGACCTTGAGCTTTGTTAATGCTGATTGCAAATGCTAATCGAATTGGGAATTGCAATCTTTTAAATTGAAAAGGCAGATCCGTTGGAATCATGGGAATGCGAGGAATAAGAACAGCCTCACCCTCAAAAGGCCCTGTCAAGATTGTGGCCTCTATTAGGTTTTCCATTGTTTTTTTTACGACAAGTCGAGTGCCATTGCAAAGCTTTGGTGGGTTTATATTTCTTAAAAGTATTATTGGTACGCCTATTTTTAGTTGTAGCACGTGTGGTGGAAACCCTGAAAGATCTATGGAATTTAAAAATTCAGATGGATAATTAACCGCTTTATTTGGTTCCAAAACTGTGTCGACTGACTTGTAAAGGACTGCCTGGTCTCGAATCTTGGTCAAAACAATATTGTTGATTTCGTGGATGTCTATATTTTTGGGTGCGAGAATCGCTCTTTCACTTAGCCATTTATTATTTTTATAATTTTTTAGAATATTCGGAAATACTTTTTCAATCAATTCATTTTTAGACGTCACTAAATTACAGAAATCAGCAGGTAATTGTATAAGTCCTGAAATTGAGTCTTCTGGGAGCTTTCCGTTTCTAATTGCCAGCAATTGATCTGAAAATGTTTGACCAGAGTCATCGTTTTGCAATCGGAAACGCATATTTGTAGTTAATTTTAATATTTTTACGTGTGCCCATAAATTAGAATTTTTCAGGCAAGCATTCATTTCGTCTGCAGGAGTTGATCTAGGTATTATAGGTAATGTTTGCCTGAAATCTCCCGCAAGCAATATTAATGTGCTGCCAAAGGGTTTCGACTTCCTTCTCAAATCTTTCAAGCATTGATCCAGAGCCTCAAGCGATTTTTTGTGTGCCATTGTGCACTCATCCCAAATAATAAGTTTGCATTGCTGCAATACTTTACCCATCCCAGATGATTTGGAAATATTGCAAGTGGGAGTTTCTGTAGAATGCAAATTCAGAGGCAATTTCAAAGCGGAATGAGCAGTTCTTCCACCAGGCAGCAATGTTGCGGGTATTCCGGGCGACGCAATTGCCAACGCTATATCATTTTTTGATCGAATTGATGCCAGAATCAGTTTTATCACAAATGTTTTACCAGTACCTCCTGGCGCATCCAAAAAGAAAATTTCTCCAACGTTGTTATCGACACAATGCATTACCGTATCATAAATGTCTTTTTGTTCCGACGTTAACTTGGAAATGTTATTTTGTACATACGACAATAGATCACTCGTATTGTAACTTTGTTCACGATCCAATTCTACACATGTCGAAACAGCAGCGATACGGTTAGGTGAAGGCATTCCCAAATCCTGAAGAGGTTTGTTTGCCATACGTACCTACAAATCTTCTATAATAACTAAAGTGTAGTTATAAATTTCGGATGTAAAATCAAAAGTCATATCTGACGTCTCTAACTGTTTTCGATGGAGTATATCTTTGGACATTTTTGACTTATATTTTTCCCATAACTCTGTAGGAGCTGATGGAGAGCAACTTGTTAAAATGATGCCAAACAATGCAGGAATTTGACTTGGGGTTGACGTTTCGCACGCGTCATTGATGCAGTTATCCCAGTGTTGGTCATTCTCCAATAAATTCAGAGCTTGGCATGCACTACGGTAAGTGTCATGTATAGTACCGTTTACAGTTCTCAAATACTCAAAGGATGTCGGACCGGGTACATTCACCAAAAGCAGGCGTAGAAAGAAGCATTCATGTTGATTGGGGTGAACGGTGTAGAGTCTTCCTATCGTGGTATCTTTGAAGATGGTAGGTTGGCCGTCGACTGACTTACCCTGTTTTCGACGTTCAAATACTTTATTTTTAGTATTCCACGTGTAATACGAAGGCACTTCAGTATACAGCAGTTTTTTTTGCAAAAGAATCATTTTTGCAAAGCGAAAAAAAAGCTGTTAATGTTGTATCCGGTGGATTCAGGACTCTTTGTTGCACGTTGGTTTCCGTGAAATAAACACGTTGACCATTCTGTAAATGTACTGCTAAGTGAACAACAGCTGGACTACGTTCATGTATCGGAAATGAAAGAATTCGCCAAACAGCTTCATTACTGCTTATGTATCTTCTAGCCTGATATTGTACGATTTCGTCAAAATCTTTGATTTCGGGCTGCAAGCCAAAAACTGCCATGTCACTGCCTTTGTTGACGTATTTACATATGTATTTGATTGCCTTTACGGAGTTACAGTATTCAACGTTTATGTGTGCATTAAATGTTTTTGATAATAATGGGGAATATGGAACAACCCACTGGTTATCTACTTCGATGGTGGTACCGTTACGCTTCTTTATTATTGCTGTTTTACCGCCATCTTCAGTAGATCTTCTTCTATATTGTGGGTAACCATCATTGCCAGTAATTGTGTTTGATGCTAAAAGTCGAGGATATTGCTTTGTGCACCTTCCTTTGGCCATGCATGTTGAATTTTCGTTCAGTGCACCGCAAGGTCCATGTATCATATTTTTTACAATAATATCATGTAACCCCTTATCGACATTTTTATCAGGTATTTCAGCGGAAATCACATCATCAATTTCGTTCGAAGTAACTTTTTTATGTAGCCAGATTAGTATATGTGCGTGTGGCAAACCTCGTTTTTGCCATTCCACTGAGTACATCCAGCATCGCACTGACCCAAACACTTCAAGTTTTACTATGTAGTTTATCAGTGATTTCAACTTTTGCCGGAAGACACGGGCCGTAATGTCATGCCTATGAACCGCCGATTGTCCTTGAAGTAAAAGCTGCAGTATCTCGTCCCAAGATTGATTACATGTAAATGTAATAAATAAATCTGGACGACCATAGAGACGAACATACGCAATAGCATCTTGAGCATATTCATGCATATGACGGGGACTGCCAGCATATGACGAAGGTAAAATTGTTAATCTTCCAACGTTTGTGGTATTACCGTCATTTATAACTGCATCTCGCAAATGAATGTATTGTTCAGAGCGGAGCTTGGTCTGATTCAGGCGGATATATAGCAAACGTTCTGATTCAATTTTAGCATACATATCAACGACAAATTGGTGAAACAATTCACGGCATTTTAAAATATAATTTTCTTCATCCTGCCGAATCATTAGTCTATAGGAATAATAATGCATTGCACTGCATTTCTTATTCATTTCTTTGTTACTGGCTGGATTCATCAATTTAATATTAAAGTGATAGCCGTCGGCTCCATCCCAAAAAATGATAGGATATTGTAGGGCATCGTAGCATCGATGAGTTTCAGCAATTCTTAACAACTGATCGTTTCGCTTATGAAGAATAATATCTCGAGGTAAAAACTGATCACCGACCATAACGATTGCCACTTCGTCGATAGTTGGAGCATTGTATCTACGCACATGTTGGCCAGGAGGCGTTTTGTCAGCGGAAATAACAATTTTATGCGTATCAGTAGGCATCAAATCGATGGCTGTTTTGAACAAACGCACTAAATTATTATTTTCGTGGAAAAGATGTTGTAATTGGGAAACGATTGTCCTTTCAACGTTGGGAGAAATTTCGCAACGTGCATTCAATTCAGAATTTCTATCACTGATGAGGTACAATTGTAAAAAATTATGATTCTCGCCTGAGAATGGTAGAAGGGACCCTGCTCTATGATAAATTTGCCCTTTTACTTTGAAAGTAGACATAAATTGATCTGGATTTTCGATTTGGGCTCCAAACGACGTCATTTGGAAACATGAGTTGTATTTTCTGATTTGTGACAAAAAACGCTTAGATTCTGACGTAGTTCCAGTAAGGAAAGTCTTCAATGGCTCTGGTGATGCAGCCAATAGAAGAATTTTAACTTTTCCTGAGGCGCAACACATTCCCATTGTTTCACCATTGAATTTCAAGGCCTTGCAATAGGGACAAATTTTAGACATTGTCCCGATTTGAACACATCTACTCAAGCTATAATCATCGACTGGGTTGTACCTGAATGCCAGGCGATAACTTTCAGGTTGCTCTGATTCCTCGGCACGCTTTCTTTTCTTACTTTCTCTATCAGCAGCAAGCCTGATTTCTTGCTGTTCTTGTGATTCCTCGGCACGCTTTCTTTTCTTACTTTCTCTATCAGCAGCAAGCCTGATTTCTTGATGTTCTTGTAATTCCTCGGCACGCCTTCTTTTTTCACTTTCTCTTTTAGCAGCAAGTCTGCTTCCGCGTTGCTCTGGTAGTTCCTCGGCACGCTTTCTGTTCTTTCTTTCTCTATCAGCCTCAAGCCTGTTTCCTTGCTGTTCTTTTGATTCCTCGGCACGCTTTCTGTTCTTTCTTTCTCTATCAGCCTCAAGCCTGTTTCCTTGCTGTTCTTTTGATTCCTCGGCACGCTTTCTGTTCTTTCTTTCTCTATCAGCCTCAAGCCTGTTTCCTTGCTGTTCTTTTGATTCCTCGGCACGCTTTCTTTTCTGACTTTCTCTATCAGCAGCAAGTTTTTGGCATAGACTCTTTGAGCATCTTCATCGGCTTTTGCCATTGTAAGTTCATCAGTCATTTTAAACTTAAACATTAATAGATTTCTACGTGAACATATGTCTTAAATATCTTGAATGACGTCACCGTCAAAGCAAAAATGATATTTTTATATATATAGATGACGTCACCGTCAAAGCAAAAATGACGACAACTAACTTCATGACGTCAGTCAACACAGAAACATGACGTCACCAGACAGACAGACAGACACACAGACAGACAACTTATTTTTATATATATAGATATAGATATAGTTTCTTTTTTAGTTTTTCTTTGTTTTTTAGTTGTGCAGCTTTGTTTATTTTTTAGCTTTTGTTTCTTTTTAGTTTTTTACCTTTGTTATTTTTTACTTTTTTTAAAGTTTTTTCTTTTTAGGTTTTTTATTGTTTTAACTTTTTTCGCGCCATATTAGTTAAGCGCCATTGTAGTTGTGTCCCTGTGTACCACTTGTGAATATAGATAGATATATATATATGTTTTTAACTACGTAAAGCTTGCGAATATACAACATTCTTCGCTGTCCCATTGTCTGTGCATATAAATAGATTGTCATGTTTACCGACTCTTGAACATACAACATATAATTGTCCATGGTGAAAACAATCCATATTCAGATCTATACCTCATTATTCTAATGATTGTCCCTGAGCTTTGTTGATGGTCATTGCTAATCGAACATTCCCTGTGTCCCGGTCGTCATTTATATATCCCCCCTGTGCCCCCCGGTGTCCCCGTTGTAGTTGTGTCCCTGTGTCCCGGTCGTCATTTATATTCCCTGTGTCCCGGTCGTTATTTGTGTCCCGGTGTCCCAGTCTGTAATTTCTCTTTGAGTGTCCCGTTCGTCATTTATATTCCCTGTTTCCCGGTCGTCATTTGTGTCCGTTGTCCCGGTCTGTAATTTCGTCAGTCGACAAACATGACGTCAGTCGACAAACAACTTCGTGACGGAATAATGCTCAATCCTCATAATGACGTCAGTCAACAAACATGACATCAGTCGACACACAAACATGACGTCAGTCAACAGACATACAACTTATTTATATATATATATATATATATTGATATAGATATAGTTTCTTTTTTAGTTTTTATTTTTTAGTTTTGTAGCTTTTTTAGTTTTTTTAGCTTTTTTAGCTTTTAGTTCTTTACCTTTTTATGGCACTTGGTATTAACCAAGTGACATATAGCAATCGCAAATTCTGTCGGTCAATGTTCATTCTAACATTGACAGTTGGAAAAATCTTCATGTGCCAAGCATGCTAAAGCTCAACAATTTATAATAAACCTCAAAATTTTAAGTATCTGTTTTAAGGTTTTCGAATCACTTTAATCTATTGTCAAAATATTTTGAAATATTTATGCAATTCCCAGTTTTTACATTTTTAGTTTCAGTTTTCTTTTTCTTCTTTATTTTTCAGACGTAAATACATATCGCCGAACCTTTGTTTTTTTTAACTAAAATCTAGTAAGCATTGATGACCTTATCCAAGTCAAAATCCCAAACCCAATCATCATCGCTATCATTTTCAGTTTTGATACGTTTTGACTCTCGCTGTCCAGGTGGATTTTCATCTAATTGCGCGGTTTTGTGTTCTTTAGTCGCAAGCCTTTTGGCATTAACTCTTTGAGCAGCTTTCTCGGCTGTTTCTTCTGTTGTAGGATTTGGTAACATTCTATCTTTTTCAATGTTTTTTAATTTGTCAATGTTCATTCTATAACATTGACAGTTGGAAAAAAGCTCAACAGTTTATAATAAACCTCAAATTTTTAAGTATATGTTTTAAGGTTTTCGAATTACTTTAATCTATTGTCAAAATATTTCGAAATATTTATGCAACTCCCAGTTTTTACATTTTTGTTTGTTTTCTATTTCTTCTTTATTTTTCAGACGTCGTATGCAAACCCTCAACACAAAAATAAATACAACTTATTTTTATATATATATATATAGAAGATATAATCTGGCGTACAAGACACAGTGTAACAGACATAACACACAAACAACTTATTTTTATATATATAGATTCTCTCAACATTAAGAAAAATGAACACTTACATAGTATATCTAATGTAAAAGATTTAATGGCCACATCAGTCAGGTTTGAATTTTTTGCTTCGCAAGAAAGAACTGCGCCAAAATCTTGTTTTAAAAGGCGAATCTTAATTTTATTTTTTGGCCTTCCATTTTTATCACTGGAGTAAATATGTATATCGTTGTAATACCATGAGATCACAGGAGGTGGTGTGCCTGAAAACATGAAAATCGATTATAGAAATGCATATTAAAAATTACGTTTAAATTTAAAGTCTCTTCTCATTAAAAGTCATTTCATACTCTATTAAATTTATTACTAGGTTGAATTTACTCACTTAAATCTAGGTTAATTTGTAAAATATACAAAAAATTTACATTTCTAGGCTGGGTAAAAAAAATGACTCGCAGCTTTCGGAGCTGAATTAGAAAAGAAATGTTGTAAAAAAAAATTATGCAGGGAGGTCTGATGTGGATAGGGTGTCGTATGGACAAAATATATACTTTCTTTAGTAGAAAAGAGTTAGAAGAAAAATGGTTGGGCGTTCAGTTGGGTTGCTTAAGTAATGGACAAAAGGGCTTCCATGTATTTTTTCCTCAGGCCTCTTCGTGTTGAAGGGGTGGTCATAAACACTTCGGAGGCGATTCAATCAATTTGAAAATGAAAGTTAAATAGCCCGTTTAAGAGGTAAAAGTGATGAAAGGGCTACGGATCTTCTTGTCACACCTTCTTTTTCTATCCAAGACATCTTATCAAAATTTTGAGATAGCTATTTCGTTGAAAAAAAAGGTCAAATAACTCCGTAAATGTGACTCCGCCGACCAAATGACCCTTCTGGGGCAAGGGGCATAAATTATGCATGCTGACGGTTGTTTACATGTTGATTGATAATGGAGAAGGGGGGGGGTTGATCCTGGGTGTCCGAAACTTTAGCTCGAAATTTATAGAGATGGTTCTTTGGTACAAGAAACTCATCAATTTTGTTTGTTAGGGAGGTACCAGGGGGCCACGAAATAGGCAAAAACTTATTTGAAGCGATTTCTTACGAATCGTTCGCCACGTCAAGAATTCCAGATTTTCTCAGGAGTATATTCTGGAAATAACACACATATCCGAGTATATCAAGACGCTATATGCACACATTTTTTAAAATTATTTCTAGTATCTCGAGAAAGGCTTACGAGATCGAGTTGAAACTTTTTGAGAGCATTGAAAGGAGGGGGGAAAGGAAAGGGGGGAGTCGAGCAAGGAGAATTCGAATTTTTTGTTGATAGAGCAGGAAGGGGCTAGACAGTTTTGTCCCTAATTCAGACAAAAACAACGTTTTTGCACCATAAGCTTTTATGGGACTGAAAATTCATGCACGGTGAAGTAACGAGAAAATCAAAAGACACTATGTGCTACTAGGTTGTCAAAACAGAAAGTCTTCAATACCTCAGGAGCGGCTTAGAGTTTTAAGCTGAAACTTAGAAATAATTTTGAGGGGGGGGGGGGGTAAATGAATGCAAAATTGTCACTTGGAGAAAAAATGGAGCTAAATCAAATATACTATGCGCGTTCTGGCTATTAAAATTACAGTATCTGCAATATTCCTAGAAAGGAAGTGGGCTACTCAAATAGATAATGGAAATTTCTCATGCCTTTTTTCAAGAGTCAAAATGATTGGAAGCCAACCACTCTGTCCTCTAGTATCCATTTTTTCTATCTACCCCTCTCCCGTTACCCCAAAGGATTCCAACCATTATTTTTGCGACAGCTATTCGGTTCGAAAATGTTGAAAATGTCTACAAATATACGTCCAGGGATGACAAGAACCCTAAAGCTCCTTGGACAAGATACATAAATTATACAAGAAACCCACTCTGAAACATAGGTGTGCAACATCTTGGGAGCAGCTTTGGGGACGGAATTAAAACTTTCAGGTACTGTTAGACAAGGGAAAGGGAGAAAAGGGCTAGATAATCTCAAATTTATCGCAGGGGAAGGCGAAGGAGCTGAAAATTTGATCTCGAATCCAGACAAAACAACGCTGTTGCAATATAGACTTCTAACATGTTTACGTTTAAGTAGCGAGATAAAGCAAAAAACAAAACGTGCTGCAATGTTGTCAAAATCGTATAAATCCAGTATCTTAAGAACAGCTAAAGACCATTCGACAATAGACATCCAGGTTGTCAAAATGTCGAATTTGTGGTATCTTGGGAAAAGATGTAACGGCTTAAGGGACCAATTTAAAACTTCCGGGAAGGATTGGAGGTATGTCCAGTGCGTTTTCAGTTTTCACTGGAAGAGTGGTAAATAAAAACCACTATGTGAATTCAAGCTATTGAAATAGCGCGTCTGCAATGTCTTAAGAATGACTTTGGGGTCAGAGTTCTTACTCATATGGTTCAAACTTTCAGATTTCTTTGGACAAAAGGAGGAGAGGGGGCATTGCAAATTCAAATTTGGAGCTGGTGAGGTGGAAAGGGCCAAAAAAAATTAAAGTTTAGAAAAAAATAATTCTGTTTGGACTTTACGCTTGAATAGATATAATTCGGTTTGAACATGTTCGCGATAATTTCACTATAAGGTATTTTCGAGGGGGCTGTTGAAAATTCCAGTCCTTTCGATAGAACCTAATTTTGCTCTGTTGCAAGGGGGAAGGAGCTGAGATTCATCAAAGCAGGATCAGGAGATTCTTTTGGTATAAAAAGTGGATTATTAGAGAATTTTTCAAATTCTAAACGGTGGAGTTTCTCGGAAAGTCTTTGTCTAAAATCCTAAAGCCCTATTTTTTGACTTTTGATTCTACCGATTGAGGTTAGGTTCGGTTAGCTGTATTTTGACATTTGGGGAATATATACATTTTAAAACTCCATTCAGATCATTTCTTTGCGGACCTTCAATGTCAGGCAAAACAACACTTTCAAAGAAAATAATTCAAAATCGTGATAAAATTTTTTAGAAAACCCGAAAAACATCTATTGTGTTGTAAGAGTCCCGTGAGAAGATGAAGAGTATTGCATCAGACACAAAATTCATACAGGAACTTGACGTGTTTAACATTATTGAACCAAACTAGGGGTTGATTATTGGTGATTTAGCTGAATCCATTGAAAGTAGTCTCAAGAGGACACTTGCATTGAATTGTGCTTACTATATCATCTATAGGGTTGTTTGCGATTCAGCTTCTCTTATAACTTTAAACAAGCAGATATCAAACAGTTCGTGGTAACGAACTGTAGTAAGGAGCAACCCGGCTCAATAGTAATTGAAACTCTAAAAAATGGAATTTCGATACCAATAGTTACATCAAAAGAATTACATTTTAGTGCTGATTTTAAATATATAAGTTTCATCAAGATCAGTTATATCCGTCAAAAGTTACGAGCCAGAGAAGATTTGCCTCATTTTAGAAAATAGTGGGAAACACCCCCTAAAATTTATACAATATTAACGAAAATCACACCATCAGATTCAGCGTATCAGAGAACCTAATTGTAGAAGTTTCAAGCTCCTATCTACAAAAATGTGGAATTTCGCATTTTTTTGCGAGAAGACAGATCACGGTTGCGTGTTTATTTGTTTGTTTTTTTTTTTGTTGTTTTTTTTTCCAGGGCTGATTTTATCGACTCAGTGGTCCTAGAATGTCGCGAGAGGGCTCATTCTAACAGAAGTTAAGAGTTCTAGTGCCCTTTTAAAGTGACCGAAAAATTGGAGGGCCCCTAGGCCCCCTCCCACGCTAATTATTTTCCCCAAAGTCACCGGATCAAAATTCTGAGATAGCCATTTTATTCATTATAGTCGACAAACCTAATCACTGTGTCGTTAGGGACAACTTACTCCCCCGCAGTCCCCGTGGGAGGGGCTGCAAGTTACAAACTTTGACCTATGTTTACATATAGTAATGGTTACTAGGAAGTGTACAGACGTTTTTGGGGTGATTTTTTGGTTTAGGGGGGAGAGTTGAGGGGGGGCTACGTGGGAGGATATTTCCAAGGAGAAACTTCTCATGGGGAAGAGAACTTCAATAAGGGGGTGCAGGATTTTTTAGCATTATTTTAAAAAACAATGAAAATAAATATGAAAAAATGTTTCTACTGAAAGTAAGGAGCGACATTAAAACTTAAAACGAACAAAAATTATTACGCATATGAGGGGTTTACCCCCTCGTTATACCTCACTCTTTACGCTAAAGTAATTTTTAGTAATTTCAACTATTTATTCTACGGCCTTTGTGAATCAGAGGTCATTCTTAAGGAATTGGAACAAAATTTCAGCTTTATTGTAAAGAGCGAGGTATCGACGAGGGTTGAACCCCCTCATATACGCTATAAAAACATACCAGTTCGTTACGTAAGTTAATTCGTAAGTTATGTATATTTTTTACCAATGAAAACGTTTGTAAAAACTTAAAAGTTCTAGTTGTTTTTTTAAGTAATCAAAGTTTCTTACTGTTTTAAAAATACAGTTAAGAGAAAGAGTCAAACTTTAGCGTAAAGAGCGGGGCGTTGAGGAGGAAAAGCCCCTTTCATATGCGGAGTAATTTCTGTTAGTTTTAAGTTTTAATGTTGCTCCTTACTTTCATTTTAAAAAAAAACTTGTTTTTTTATTTAATATCCAGTTGAACCGAAAATTGTACTCTCGACGTAGCATCAAGCAACTAATAAATCTTGGATACATTCTATTGGATCTCAATTAAAACACCCTCAAAGAGTCATGTGTGGTTATCGATATTTTTTGACAATGAAATTACCGAACATCTGCCCGTGGATAGTAAAAAAGGTCATTAGTCACCATCGTGACATTGAAGAAGCTACATGAAAAGAGACATTTATTTTCCGTCCTAGGTAATTAAAAACCACGGCTGAGGAAGCCGTGCCACACCATCAACAACTTCATAAATTATTCTGCTAAAATTTTTCTATCCATTTTCTACATTGCCATATTTTAAACTCTGCAGTTAATTATTCAACTGTTCGTTGAAAGTTTCTCTCAAATTCTCACGCTGGAGTCTAACAAAGTTATAACTTCCCAGGAGGCAGTTACCTTTCCTAAGTTTCAGCTTTAAATTAACCCTAGACACTACTACATGCTGATCTTTACTTTTAACATCAATAACAACACTCCTATATACCCTAGTATATTGTATTAATCCTGCCAGTCTTTTTTATACAATAACATAATCAATAAGGAGAGCAGTTTTACGAGCATGTAAATATCATTTTACCTTATGGGCCGTTTTAAAACCAACAACTTTATTTGCCATACCTAGATTTTTATTCCTACAAAATGGTATTAGTCTATAGCAATTGCCGTTTTCTTTTCCTGCACCAAATTTATAGGCTAAGATACCATTTATCTCTTTTTCTAGCCACTTGGGCGTTAAAATCTCCTAATAAAAACCCCATATTTCTACATGGGACCCATTTTGTTCTTATAAATGTAAGTAAAATTTATCTCAGTCGCTACCATCTCTCTCAGAAGTCAGTAATCAAGAAAATTTCTTAAAAATAAGCAAGGTCGTTACCTCCCTCTTCCTCACTCTGTCTTAATTTTTCGTTGTTTTGCGTGCAGTTTGGTAGTGTTTTAATGATTATTCCATTGTTTTATCAATTGATCTTTATTATTTATTTTTTTATCTTACCCGATTTTAAGTCAAGATATAAATTTTTCCGCTTTTCCTTTCCTTGCATTCCAAAAAGAAATTTTATCCCCAAAAATAACCAGATAAACGACAGAGATTTTCGATGAGCCGCTAAAATCCGAGAGGGCCGCATCACAGGGAGCTCCCAAAGCTGCTAAACTGCTCATATGATATTTCCTTGGAGCTCATTTTTTTGCGTTTTCCTAGCAGGTATGCTAGAGTATTTTTGGGGACTGTCATTTCCTGAACTTAAAAAAATCTACTCTGGTTAACCGAGGAAAAAAATCACACTTTCTAATGATGTAAGTGTCATTGAAACTGGATATTTATATCTACAGCACAAAGCAGGGAAAGTCCAATGGTTTTTCTAAGATTTCTGGAAAAGTAGGTGCCAGATTTTAGTTTTCTGTCATTAATTCGGATATTTTTCCCAAGCTCAACAAGTTACGACAGGACAGCCCAATTAATTTCTTAACAGTTTGGCCACACAAACTAAATAAGTTTGTAGTAAACGAGATAGAGTGATTCTTTAAGGTATGGAATCCCTTTGGTTTTGAATTCTGGTGGACAAAAAGCGTTGTCAAATTTAGCTAATTTTTTGCTTATTAATTTCCACAGTTGAACGTGGTAACATCGAAAATGTTGTTCTACTTTAAAAGCTTTATTACTTTGGAATAGCCAAATATTTTTAAAGGCATATTGATCTCCTTGGTACTTTGAATATCCATGTGCAGCTCCTTATCCCCTAAATTATGTGGTCTTCCAAATATCCATAAGCTGAACCTACCATAACGACCAATTGTGTCAGTTACAAGGTCACCAACAAGTGTTTTATGCAAAGGGTTGGTGTCGATCTGTAAATCACTTTTGTTTACACAAACTCCTCATATTAAGAATTCTCCAAGTTTGGTTATAAAACCTAAAAAAGTGGAAATTTCTTCAAGTTCTTTGATATCAAGCTCCGACATTGTATCAAAGTGCGCAAATATTGATGTAGAAGAAGCTAAAATTCTTGTTGGTAGCCTACTTTAAATGTACTTTTCAAAACATATTTGAAAGCATTTATACTCCATGTCCTTTGTTGCTCTTTCCCTGAAAGGTCAAAAATGTCTAAAATAACGATTTTTCATATTTATTGTAGTATTCACGGTTTTTTTGTTTTTTTTTTGTATAAGATTAATTTAAAACCTTCACGCAGACTAGAGGCCATGGAAGATTTTTCGTAGACTTCTATCCATAGCGAAATTTTGCAGCCAATTATTAGGCTACTGTGTCTCCAGCTCCTATAATGATAAAAACATTTGCTAGAGGGTGATGAAATTTGTCTGTTTATGCTTTCTTGAACATACAAATTATTTTTTTAAACTTAGAAACCAAAGTTATGACCATAGAAATATTTACTTATCAGAAAAAGTGGAGCAAAAAGTTGAGTGAGAGGCCTATAAAGCAACGAGGTTTTGTTAAACATCATCTATTGAGGCTGCTTTAGCAGCTGCATCATGCTTCCTGTATCACTTGACTTTCAGACAGTTTTTTTTTCTAAATACCAGGATCCAAAAACTGTAAAAGCAAATGATAGGAAAACCAGATTGATCAGAATGCAACAATAATGACTTTTCTGTTCAGTATAGAAAACATGTTTTTTAAGATGCAGAAGTGCCTAACGATGGACATTTTTCATTACAATCATACAATGTGGAAGAAAAATGTCCAAATGGATGCAAATAAGAAAGTGAATATCGTTAAATACCATATACGAATGCTACCCTTAGTAGCCGCGTCATGCTTCCTACTACTTCCATCATTTTATGTTGCTTCCATGCTTCACGGGGATCAGTGCCTTGTATTAGTTATACGGTTTTTGTCTTTTGTGGGAGAATGTATTTTATCTGATAAAATAGAAAAATCTAATAAAATAGAAAATATCTAATAAGAAAGTGAATACCGTTAAATACCATATACGAATGCTACCCTTAGTAGCCGCGTCATGCTTCCCACTACTTCCATCATTTTAGGTCGCTTCCATGCTTCGCGGGGATCAGTGCCTTGTATTTGTTATAAGGTTTTTGTCTTTTGTGGGAGAATGCATTTTATCTGATAAAATAGAAAAATCTAATAAAATAGAAAATATCTAATAAGAAAGTGAATATCGTTAAATACCATATACGAATGCTACCCTTAGTAGATGCGTCATGCTTCCTACTACTTCCATCATTTTAGGTTGCTTCAATGCTTTTCAGGGATCAGTGCCTTGTATTAGTTATGCCGTTTTTATCTTTTGTTGGAGAATGTATTTTATCTAGGTAATTTGTTCTAGATATCAACATTCACACGCTATATTACCACGCATATTGGAAAACTAAATGACCCAGGAGGCAGTACAAGTGATGTGTCTGCACGCACTTCAGTAGAGAAAATACATATTTTTTTATTTGTGTTTGCAAGGAAGTACTAAGAATGGAACAGTTTCGGTGCAATTATGAATTTTGGAGCAAAAACTCGGGTTGAATAAAAATGAAAAAGTTAATTTTCGTTAAATATCGTCTATATGTTGATTGTCTATAGCATCTATAAAAATGCTCGTTATGTCTTCCAGCTTGTTAGATAATTGACTCTAAATATCTATAGGCTATACGAAAACATTGAAAACAGCTACACCGGTTTTGACGAGAATTTTAGCATTAATGAATTTTATATATCAGTCACATAGTCACTCAAGTGGTAAGTCACGGGTGGTTTTCATTCCGACAATCCTCCACAGCGTGCAATAAAGAAAAAAAACTTATTCATTATAAATGCTACCGCGAATGTCCGAAATTGGTAAATGTCGATATTCATCGGTGAATATCCCAAATATTTTTTTTTCTCCTTTGGATTTAGTCAGTGTTGTCAGTCAACTTTTTCAGTTCAATTAAAGGTTTGATGGTGACAGGCTTGGTTAGGTTGGGATAGGTTTTAACCCCTTACTGAGATTTGTAACATAATTTAACCTAATCACACCTAACTTTTAACTTTTAATCATCAAAGCTTGCATAAGACTGAAAAAACTGATTGGCAAAGCTAATCAAATATATATACATATATATATATATATATATATATATATATATATATATATATATATATATATATATATATATATATATATATATATATATATATATATATATATATATAGTTCATGTATATCGGGTGAAGTACGATTGTTGAGAGAGTGAGGCTTCACTCTTAGTGCTGAGGTGATAGTTCGGTTTGAATAGGATATACACTAAATCTTGAAGCATTATTAAGCACAAATTAAATTTTGACTAAAGAATCAGGTTTCAGATAGTGGTAACCCTGTTCATATACAGGATAACCCTGGGTAGTCAATTAGGAACGAAAAGAAATTCAATAAGAGAAAAACTTTTCAAACATTAGTAAAGAGTGATGTGAAACATATAACGAGCAGAAATTATTTAGTATGTGAAAGGGCTACCCTCAAACCCCTCCCCTCCCCTTCTTTGTGCTACAATAGAACTTTTTCTTATTAGTATTTCAGAAGGGCCTCCTCAACAAAAGGGGCTTTTGGCTTGGAATAGCAAGCATTATACCTAATACACTGTAAACCTTTAACGTAAAGAGTGGCGGGCCGAGGACGGAGATGCTCTCTCATATGCAGAATTAATTCTGTTCGTTTTACGTTTTAGTGCTGCTTATACTTTCATCTGAAAAGAACTTGTTTTTCATGTAATTGCATTAAAGTCGATCCTTTTAATGTATTTATTGTTACGGAAACACGTTTTGTTTCCCACAAACTGTTTGATGGTTGTAATGTTTGAATTATTATGATAATACACTAAAGTAAAATATAATTAAGTAGTTTTTTTTTGTTACAAAACGCAATTATAAAGACTGCCATTTTTGTCTTGCTTTGAATTCAAAAGCACTATTTTGCTAAATACATATTTCTCTATACCATTAACTGTAGAACAATTTTAAATATTTTATTTATATTGAAATACAATCGCAGAGGAATATAGCTAAAAGGCATATATGTTACTGTGAACGTCCAAAATCTGTCTAATGCCGACATTCACCAATGAATATCCGAAATACCTTTTTCTCTGCTTCGATTCAATTAGCTTAGCGAATCAGTTTTTTAGTCTTATGCAAGCTTTGATGGTTAAAAGTTAAAGTTAGGTGTGATTAGGTTAAATTATGTTTCAAATCTCAGAAAGGGCTTAAACTTATCCCAACCCAACCTAGCCTGTCACCATCCAAACGTTAAATTGAACTGAAAAAGTTGACTGGCAACGCTGAATAAATTCAAAGAGAAAAAAAAATATTCAGGATATTCACCGATGAATGTCGACATTCACCAATTTCGGACATTCACGGTGAGATTTATAATTAATAAGTTTTTTTTCTTTATTGCACGGTGTGGATGAGTGTCGGAGTGAGGCCACCTGCGACTTACCGCCTGAGTGGCTATATGACTGATATATAAAATTCATTAATGCTAAAATTCTTATTAAAACCGGTATAGCTGTCTTCAATGTTTTTGTATAGCCTATAGATATTTAGAGTCAATTATCTAACAAGCTGGAAGACATAAGGAGCATGTTAAGATGCTATACACAATCAACGTATAGACGATGCTTAACGCAAATTAACTTTTTCATTTATATTGAGCCCGAGTTAACATTCCAAATTTTATAATTGCCCCAAAACTATTCCATTGTTGGTACTTCCTTGTAAACACAAATAAAAAAAGTTATATTTTCTCTACTGAAGTGCGTGCAGACACATCACTTTTACTGCCTCTTGGGTAATTTAGTTTTCCAACGTGCGTGGTAATATAGCGTGTGGATACTGACATCTAGAACAAAATTACCTAGATAAAATACATTCTCCCACAAAAGACAAAAACCATATAACTAACACAGCCCACTGATCCACAAAAAGCCTGGAAGCAATCTAAAATGCTGCAAGTAGTAGGGAGCATGACGCGGTTACTTACCATTCGTAGATGGTACTTAACGATATTAAGTTTCTTATTTGCATCCGTTGGAACGTTTTTTTTCACACTGTATGATCGCGATGAAAAATGTCCATCGTTAGATACTTCTGCATCTTAAAAAACATGTTTTTTATGCTGATCAGATCAGTCAATATTGTCGCATTCGGGCAATTTGGTTTACCTATCATTTGCTTTCACAGTGTGTGGGCCCTGGTATTTAGAAAAAACTATCGAAAAGCCAAATGACTCAAAAAGTATGATGCAGCTGCTAAAGTAGCCTCAATAGATGATGTTTAACAAAACCTCGTTGTTTTATAGGCCTCTCACTCAACTTTTTACTCCACTTTTTCTGGTAACTAAACATTTCTATGGTTATAACTTTGGTTTCTAAGTTTTGAAAAACATATTTCGTATGTTCAAAAAAGTATAATTCATCACCTCCTAGCAAATTTTTTTATCATTCTAGGAGCTGAAGACACAGCAGACGTGATAATCGACTGCAAAATTTCGCTCTTGATAGAATTAAATAAAAAAAAACTAATTTTTTTAGCTGAAAGTAAGGAGCGACATTAAAACTTAAAACGAACAGAAATTACTCCGTATATGAAATGGGTTGTCCCCTCCGCAATCCCTCGCTCTTTACGCTAAAGCTTTTAATTGTTTTAAAAAGTAGAATTGTGGCAAATAGTCAAACTTTAGCGTAACAAAATAATGTTTTCATCGAGCTAAAAGCGAAACAAAGCGAAACAAAATTTCGGCAGTATCAATACTGCGTACACTGATGCAATGACGGAGCTTGATATCAAAGAACTTGAAGAAATTTCCACTTTTTCTAGGTTTTCCAACCAAATTTGAACAATTCTTAATATAAGAAATTTGTGAAGACGAAATTGATTTACAAATCGACGCTAACCCTTTGTTTAAAACACTTGTTGGTGACCTTGTACTTGATACAATCGGTCGTTATGGTATTTCGGCTGATGGATTTTTGGAAGACCATATAATTTAGGACGTAAGGAACTGCACATAAATGCACATACACATGAAAATTTAAAGTACCAAGGACATCAAAATAACCTTAAAAAATATTTTGCTATTCCAAAGTAATAAAACTTTTAAAGTAGAACAACATTTTCGATGTTACCACGTTGAATTGTGGAAATTAATAAGCAAAAAATTAGTTAAATTTGACAATGATTTTTGTCTACCAAAATTCATAACTAAGGGGATTCTATACCTTAAAGGATCTCCCTGTCTCGTCCACTACAAACATATTTGGTTTGTGTTACCAAACTGTTCAGAATTGATTGGTTTGTCCTGTCGTAACTTGTTGAGCTTGGATAAAATATCCGAATTAATGACAGAAAACTAAAATCTGACACCTACTTTTCCAGAAATCTTAGAAAAACCATTGGACTTTCCCTGTTATGTGTTGGAGATAAAAATATCCAGTTTCAATGACACTTACATCATTAGAAAGTGTGATTTTTTTTTCTTCGGTTAAACAGAGCAGATTTTTTTTTAGTTCAGGAAAGGACAGTCCCCAAAAATACTCTAGCGTGCCTGCTAGGAAAACGCAAAAATAAACAGCTCCAAGGAAATATCATATGAGCAGCTTAGCAGCTTTGAGAGCTTCCTGTGGTGTGGCCCTCTTTAATTGAAAACATAGCCAGGGCTGTAAAAATACATTGTCTTTTCAATCGGATTTCAGCGGCTTATCGAAAATCTCTGTCGTTTATCTGGTTATTTTTGGGGGTAAAATTTCTTTTTGGAATGCAAGGAAAGGAAAAGCGGAAAAATTTATATCTTTAATTAAAATCAGGTAAGATTAAAAAAAAATTGAACATCATTCGATAAGAGCAATGCAATGATCCTCTTTAAATCTCCATTGCCTGTACAGGAGAGGGATGACACACATACTATTAAAACACTTCCATACTGCATGTAAAACAAAATACAAAAAAAAAATTCAGACAGAGAGAGAAAGAGGGAGGTAACAACCTCACTTATTCTTAAGAATTTATCTTGATCACTGACTTCTGAGAGAGATAGTAGTTACTCAAATGAATTTTACTTACAGTTACAAGAAAAAATTGGGTTCTAGGTAGAAATATGGCGCTTTTATTAGGGGGTAGAAAAAGAGGTAGATGGTATCTTTGCCTATAAATTTGGTGCAGAAAAAGAAAACAGTTATTTCTATAGACTAATGCAATTTCGTAGGAGTAAAAATCTAGGCATAACCAATAAAGTTTTGGTTATAAAATGGCCCATAAGGTAACATGATATTTGTATGCTCGTAAGACAGCTCTCTTTATTGATCATGTTATTGTAGCCTACAACAAAGACTCGCAGGATTAATAGAATATACTAGGGTATATAGGAGTGTTGTTTTTGATGTTAAAACTAAAGATCAGCATTTAGTAGTGTCTAGGGTTAATTTAAAGCTGAAACTTAGGAAACGTAACTGCGTCACAGGAAGTTATAACGTTATCAGACTCCAGGGTGAGAATTTGAGAGAAACTTTCCACGAATGGTCGAATACCTAACTGGAGAGTTTAAAATCAGGCAATGTAGAAGATGGATGGAATAATTTTGGGAAAATAATTTATGAAGTTGTCGATTGTGTATTGATGAAGTTACTGAAGAACACTGGAAATGCAGCTAGAAGTATTAGTGAAGATGCTTAATGTTAAATAGAGAGGAGAAGGGGCTTGTAAAAGAATTGTCTGAGTGATAGATCATGTGAAAATTAGAGGAATATAAGGAAAGTGGAGAAAGTATTAAAATATGAACTAAGGAGGTGTGAAATGGAGGCTATGGATAAAATTGCTGGAGATCTGGAAGATACAGAAGACGGCATAATAGCAAAATATCGTACTGGCATGACAACAAATTGAGAGGGAGTAGTCAAAATGAGCTTGTCCCAGTTACAGATAGGTACGGGGCCACAATTAGTGATAAGGATAGAGTTAAACAGAGACACACAGAACTTTTTGAGAATGTGCTAAACCGGGATAGAGCTACAGGAAAAGATATAGCCTCTACTGCAACTATACTGCATGCTTACATGAACAAGTATCTTCTGTACAATTATTAAAAGTCGTTAGTACAGAACAAGGTAAAGACCATTATGATTCTCCTGCACAGAATTGGGTTCATGCTGAGCGAAAAATCATAATTGCAATCCAGGCGACGAATCCGATTTTTTAGATTCCTGGTAGGCCTGGAGGTAGAGATGGCGTACTTAACTCCAAAAAGATTAAGAATGTGATCTAGACAATTAGGACAGCTCCTGAAAAATTGCATACCTCAGTAAGACAACTATGGAGCAGATCAGACTCTTCGACGTTGGCTCAAGAGCAATTCCTTTCAACAGAATGCGTCTCAGAAAAGGTCAGTTACTAATGCTCCGGCTGGGGGACAGGACGTGGAACAACATAGATTTAAGCATCCCGATTACGACAGAAATGAAATAGGTTCTTTTACCATGGCTCAACAAAAATTGCTAGGGTCAAGACCTTCCTCTCAAGCCCTACTGTTTCCAAAAAAAAATTCACCGATAGCTAAACTTAAGGGTGGGATGGCTATTTAGAAAATTCACATTCGGGACGCTTCGGGAACATGTTCTCCAGAAGAGAAATCTCTTCATTTAAGTTGCCTCGAGATGAGAGAACCTAACACGATCAAAGCCTTTGCGGAGGAGCTAAGAAACGAGGTCTTCAAGGTAGTGATAGAAAATCCGACAGTAGTCAACTACATAAACATAGAGGGCAGAACCCATTCCTTTGTCGTAGAGAAGGAATCCATTAAACAACTTCAAGATTACGATGTCCCTGAACTTTCAGTTAAGGGTAGATACATTGCACTCGACCTATTAGCTGACACACCGTCACGAGAGAGAGAAAATAAGCCATAGCATCTATGCCATAGCCTTTTAAGCCATTTAAGCCATAGCATCTGGTTGGCAAAGGACCAAAATTCATACCTTGTATTTCAGTGCAGCATAATTTTCAGATAATTTAGTAACTCTCAGGTTTCATCCGTCGTTTAGACCCCAGCCCATGAAACCCCCCGAGGACCTTTTTCTATCCTTTTTCCGCGCTAGATGTAGACCCAGACTTGTATACAGTAAGGATATTATCGACCTACGAAAAACGAACGGCTAACGTGGCGATCAGAAATAAGAGAAAGAGATTCGTTATCCCCTTTTTCTAATTTAACATCAAAAGAAGTAGCAGTGGGAACTATCTTTTCTTGGATAAAAGAGTTTATATCTATGATATATGATACAGCAGTAGAACATGGTAAAAAGGAAAAGCACACGAGACAAGATTCATGACAGCTTCATGGGTGCTATGGAAATCTGTACCACTTGCGGATATAATAAGCACTGCAGGCTGGTACTTGGAGATTACACCTAGACGAAATTACCTTCACGAAATAGAAGATCGAACTGATGTTCAAGAATTTTTCATGGTTCAGACATTTCTATAAATTATACACTGAATTATTTGAGCTGATAATTAAATGATAGATTAACTGAGGAGCCAACCACCAATTTGGTTGAAATCTAACCTTTTGTTAATATTGTAACAGTGTGTAAGGTAAGTGCCGACGCCAAAGCCAAACTTTCGAATATACGTTCATTTTGGGTAGCCACAATATTTACCTTACACATTGGTACATAGCCCCTCCCTACTCCCCGCTTATAGGGGGCTATGGAGTTATCACATATTTAGGGTCAAAAGAAAAACTAATTGAGATTTAGATTTGTATGTAGGGCTGTTTTGTCGTGGAGATGTTTTCGCAGAAATTTTGTGGGCGTTGAACTCCGGCTTCGTGTTACAAAACCGAAGAAGGTTTTGTTAATAATGTACAAATGTGTAAGGTAAGTATTGTGGCTAGCCAGACCAAATTTTCTGGTTCGGCATTCGTATTGAAGCAGGTGTTAAGCAGAGTTGTGTTCTAGTCCCACTTACATGGATCCTTTTGATGGACTTTGTCTTAAGGAGCACAGAAAATGGGAGAACAATGGGAGCAATGCGAGAATATCAAATCAAGCGGGAAAGTAAAACTTTCCAGGAATTAGACTATACTGATGAGTTAACCATCCTAGATTAAAGTGTGAGCAAAATGAATGAGCTTTTAGAGATTTCGTGAGACATTTTTAGGTTCAAAACAAAAACTAATCAAGATTTAGATTTGTGTGTAGGGCTGTTTTGTCGTGGAGATGTTTTCCCAGAATTTTCGTGGGTGTTGAACTCCGGCTTCGTGTTACAAAACCGAAGAAGGTTTTGTTAATAATGTACCAATGTGTAAGGCAAGTATGTGGCTAGCCAAACTGAATTTTTTGGGTTGGCATTCGTACTGAAGCAGGTGTTAAGCAGAGTTGTGTTCTAGTCCCACTTATATGGATCCTTTTGATGGACTTTGTCCTAAGGAGCACAGAAAATGGGAGAACAGTGGGAGCAATGTGAAAATATTAAATCAAGCGGGGAAGTAAAACTTTCCAGGAATTAGACTATACTGATGAGTTAACCATCCTAGATCAAAGTGTGAGCAAAATGAATGAGCTTTTAGAGATTTTATGAGACATATTTAGGTTCAAAACAAAAACTAATCGAGATTTAGATTTGTGTTTAGGGCTGCTTTGTCTAGGAGATGTTTTCCCAGAATTTTTGTGGGCGTTGAACTCCGGCTTCGCGTTACGAAACCGAAGAAGGTTTTGTTAATAATGTACCAATGTGTAAGGCAAGTATTGTGGCTAGCCAAACTGAATTTTTTGGGTTGGCATTCGTACTGAAGCAGGTGTTAAGCATAGTTGTGTTCAAGTCCCACTTATATGGATCCTCTTGATGGACTTTGTCCTAAGGAGTACAGAAAATGGGAGAGCAATGGGAGCAATGCGAGAATATCAAATCAAGCGGGGAAGTAAAACTTTCCAGGAACTAGACTATACTGATGAGTTAACCATATTAAATCAAAGTGTGAGCAAAATGAACGAACTTTTAAGAGATTTTGTGAGTTCAGGGTGCTAGAACAGGTTTGGAAATTGATGTTAAGAAAACTAACTCACTAAGGTTAGGAGTAAGTGAAAATGAAAAGGTGTCGTTGGGTAACCAAATGATAAATCAAGTGGACAGCTTCACTTACCTTATAATTATTATTAGTAAAGGTGGTGGGTACGGTGCAGATGCTAAAAATAGAATAGCCAAGGCTTAAGGTGTTTTTTTGCAGTTGTAAAATACGTGGAAGAACAGGAACATAAGCCTGCAAATCAAGACGAGAGTTTCGGAAGCTACAGTGATGACAGTGGTCAAATGTGCTTCTGACGTATACGCGTTATTTAAAACAGTTGGCTGTGTGAAAATTGTGGTTTAATCCCGCTTTCTAGAACTATAATGAGAGAAAGGTTGGAATGGTTAGTTCAAATTCTGCAGATGGAAGATGACAGACGGCCGAAGATAGTCCTTTTTGGCAAATCGTCTAGGGCTAAACAAAAAGCAGACCATCCTTAACACCTCATGCTATGTGTAAATCATATGTTCGGTTGGGACACAAAAAAAGAAATAAAATCTGTATTTTCGCCAACATTGTAAAAGATTATAGTTTCAAACTAATGCCGAAATATTTGTCATAAATTGAACTTCAGTCTAATTTTGATTTAAAATTTTATTTTTGATAAATTTTTACTTTGAACTAAAGTTTAAATGGTGCTTTTCATTAATTTTTTATGTATGTTTTTGTCTGGGCGTCTTCGTAATAGTTAAGTTTTAATTTTTTGGAAGAAGTCTGTTCTATTTCACAAATTGCTTATGAATATATGTTCTCCTAAATTTGTGTTTAGCCTATTGATTGTACTATTAATAGTGTTAATAATTAATAAATACCTCCGTTGGATACACAACTGAACTCAATAATCGATCCTTCTTGATAAGGGCCTGCCACTCCGTGTATTTCGCTTCCTCCTCCGTCAAATATCTTTGGAGGGCCAGGCGGAACTAAAAAAACATATCTAGTTTACAAGTAATATGAAACTTTAACTGGAGTAATTTATCTAGAATCTGAATAATATTTGACATTTGACAATCACGAAAATAACATTTTTTGTCTGAAATTGATTTTAGATGTATATATTTAAATATATATATATATATATATATATATATATATATATATATATATATATATATATATATATATATATATATATAGTATACAATGCCGAAGACCACACTGTCTTTCCATAATGCAACCACAGAAGAGAGAATAATGAGGTCTTCTTTCCCAAGACAGTGAACCAACAAAACCTATTTGAATAATTCAGCCCTATATCTAAGGGCCGTCTTCAGGAAAGAAAATAATAAACAATAAAACACTTGCAGTAAAAGCTCTCGGCTAAAAATCCATTTTTTTTTCTTTTTTTTAAATAGCCTTGGCATCATTACTTTTTAACGAAAAGCTCAGCCAAGATTGTGTGATAAAAGCTAACATTTTACAAGCTAAAAAAGTTCATTCATTGAACTAACAGTATTTATTAAAAATTGGAATAATTTCTTATTGCGATATTTGCCTTCTCTGCAGCTAATCTTGTAGTTCTTTTGGGACTGGGTCTGTTTTTATTCGTTCCTATTTTTATTTTATTTTGAATTATATTATTTTCTATAATTAATTTTGTGTACATAGAGTTGAGTGTGTATTCACCCAAGTCTCTAATTAGGGATGTATTATCATTTAAGTCTCGTTTGATTTCTATTGCCTCGCGGACAGTTTGTTTGATTCCTTGGTCATTGCTAATTAGAATTAAATAAAAAAAACAAGTTTTTTTTACGGAAAGTAAAGAGCGACATTAAAACTTAAAACGAACAGAAATTACTTCGTATATGAAAGGGGCTGCTTCCTCATCAAGGCCCCACTCATTACGCTAAAGTTTGACTCTTTCTCTTAACTCTCCTTTTTAAAACAGTAAGAAACTTTAGCATAAAGAGCGGGGCGTTGATGAGGAAGCAGCCCCTTTTATATACGAAGTAATTTCTGTTCGTTTTAAGTTTTAATGTCGCTCCTTACTTTCCGTTAAAAAAAACTTGTTTTTTTTTATTTAATTTCTGAACGTTTTTGAATCAATGCATGTTTTGATTTTGGCTCTCCGCAGATGAATAATTAAAACGAAATTTGCATATTTATTTTGTTGGCTAATTGGCTTTCTCTTAGTTTTTATCGAATGATTGTGATAAAAAAAAAGGAGCGGAGGAGGAGGCCTAGTTGCCCTCCGATTTTTGGTTACTTAAAAAGGCAACTAGAACTTTTAGTTTTTTACGAATGTTTTTATTAGTAAAAGATATACGTAACTTACAAATTAGCTTACGTGTCGAACTTCTGTATTCTCATGTTTTTATTACGTATATGAATGGGTTCACCTTCTCGTCAGTACCTCCCTCTTTACACTAAGCCTTATTGTCCCAATTTCTTAAGAATGACCCCTGAATCACAAAAGCCGTAGAATAAATAGTTGAAATTACTAAAAATTCTTTGACGTAAAGAGCGAGGTATTAGGAGGAGGTGAGCCCATCATATGCGCAATAATTTCTGTTTGTTTTAAGTTTTAATGCTTCTCCTTTCTTTCAGTTGAAAAAACATTTTGATATTTATTTTGTCATTTTTTTAAATAATGCTAGAAAATCCTGCGCTCCCTTCATGAAACCTTTCTTCCCCCATGACAAATTCCTCCACGGAAAGTTCCCCCAACATATCCCCCTCTTCTCAACCCCCTCCCCCCAACTTAGAAATCCCCCAGAAACCGTCTGTACACTTCCGAATAACCATAACTATATGTAAGCACTGCTCAAAGTTTGTAACTTGTGGCCCCTCCCACGGGGACTGTGGGGGAGTAAGTCGTCCCCAAAGAAAGTTATAAGATTTTTTGACTACGCTAAATAAATTGGATATCTCAGAATTTTGATCCGGTGACTTTGGGAAAACAATTAGCGTGGGAGAGGGCCTCGGTGCCCTCCATTTTTTTTTGTCACTTAAAAAGAGCACTAGAACTTTTTATTTCCGTTAGAATGAGCCCTCTCGCAAGATCCTAGGACCACTGAGTCGATACGATGACCCCTGGGAAAAAAACAAATAAACACGGATCCGTGATCTGCCTTCTGGCAAAAAATTCAAATTCCAAATTTTTTAGATAAGAGCTTGAAACTTCTACTATAGGGTTCTCTGATACGCTGAATCTGATGATGTGATTTTCGTTAAGATTCTATGTCTTTTAGGGGTTGTTTCCCCCTATTTCCAAAAATAAGGCAAATTTTCTCAGGCTCGTAACTTTTGATGGATAAGATTAAATTTGACGAAACATATATATTTAAAATCAGCATTAAAATGCGATTCTTTTGATGTAGCTATTGGTATCAAAATCCATTTTTTAGATTTTTGGTTACTATTGAACCGGTTCGCTCCTTACTACAGTTCGCTACCACGAACTGTTTGATTGTTTCGTCAAATAGAACATAATGGTTTGGTTTTCAAAAATATGATTGCTTAAAGCTGAATTGAAAGATATGGGGTTATTTCTAGATTTTAATGCTTTTTCAATACTTTCTTTGTGTTGCTGTAATCTTGGTCCTAAATTTTGGTGGGTTCGACCAGTGTAATAATTTCCACAACTACATGGTATTTGATACACCCCTCTTAGACGAGAAACTGGGGTTTTATCCTTGCCAGAATTGAGAAGATTCATTATACTTAAATTAATTGTGAATACAACCCGTAAATTGTTTTTTAAACAAAATTTTTCAGTTTTGAAGTAATTTTCTGAATATAAGGTAGGTAAATCATGCTTTTGGGTTTATTCTGGTGTGGGATTTAATTTTTAATAAATACAGTTAGTTCAATAAATGAACCTTTTTAGCTTGTAAAATGTTAGCTTTTATCACACAGTCTTGGCTGAGCTTTTCGTTAAGAAGTAATGATGCCAAGGCTATTTAAAAAAAAAATGGATTTTTAGCCGAGAGCTTTTATTGTAAGTGTTTTATTGTTTATTATTTTCTTTGCTTTCCCTTAGATATAGGGCCGAAATATTCAAATAGGTTTTGTTGGTTCACTGTCTTGGGAAAGAAGTCCTAATTATTGTCTCTTCTGTGGTTGTATATATAGTATAAGTACTCAGAAGGACCCTGATTATTGTCATTTACACAATGTGTCGATTCTTACACAATTCCTCCAATGTTCGTTGCACTTCACTTATAGTTTAGGATTTCTGTAATTATTTTTGGAACAAATTTTCATCCAACAAGTAAAATTCTTTTCAAAAATACAGTTTTCGAAAATAAAAATAGTTATCATACTTGCCGCTTAATGTCATTGATAGAACGCAATTAAAAATTGACCAACATCAGTAACTAATAGATATATCAAATATAAACATTTAAAGTTATAGTAGCGAGGAAAACTAAGGACAAAAAGCTTTTATACCTCGTTATTGGCGTGATATGACAAGTTCCAATCTTGGGTGTTCCATATTTTTTGTTAGCATAATATTTAGAAGATTTAACTATGTCATTGACAGAATGTCATTGACATTCAGGGTCCGCTTAATGTCATTGACAGAATGCAATTAAAAATTTCCCAGCTTCAGTAACTAACAGATATTTCAAATATAAACATTTAAAGTTATAGTAACAAGGAAAATTAAGGATAAAAAGCTTTTATACCTCGTTATCGCCGTGATATGACAAGCTCCAATCTTGGGTGTTCCAGATTTTTTGTCAGCATAATATTTAGAAGATTTAATTAAAAATCTCTGTTGGCGGGACGTCAACTGGTCGGAAGAGGAGGGAGCCGAGATGGGCTACTAACTAAGGAAAAAATAATGAATCTTTTTAACTGTTATACTCTAGAAGATGTAGTTCCCTACAAGCTACTAGCGTTATAAACAACTGACTATTTTCAACCCGCCAAGTTTCCATCTTGATCGTTCCATCATTTCCAGATCATAAAGGTCATTAGGTTGATCCTAAGGTCAAGGGTTTATGTCTTCCCCTTCCTAAAGCCTCTGCTGTTTCTAGGTTGATATTAAAGATTGTAGCTAATAATGATCGACCCTCCATCCCTAGACAGCAGTGGAAACCCGTCAGTGCACCTCAAAGTAGTGAAGGGACGTCAATACCATTTAGCTTTACGCCGAGCGAGATGGTGGCAAACACGCTGGTGATCTGCACGAGGGTGATCTGCCAGATTGGGGACCTTGCGATCAAATAGATCTCCATGAAACATCTATGGATCTCAGACCTCGTAAAAAAAAAATTTGATATGGCTACGGCGTCTCCGGTATGCGGCACGGCCCTCGTATTGGCGCGGGTGTCGAGAGGTCCATGTTAAATATGTGAAAGAGGTCCATGAAACTAGTGCTTGTTATAAATCCCTGAATCCGTTAAATGTTGGCCAAATTAAATATTTTCAAGCTTCTATATTTGTGAACCAGTGTATGAATGGTCTAGTTCCTGTATTTTTTAAGAAGTTTTATTTTTTGAAGAACCAAATGCATGATTATGAAACGAGAAATAGTAATAATATAGCAATTAAGTCAACAGATGCAGCTAGATCAGCATTTACGGTAAGATATATGGCCCCCCTTATATGGAATAAATTGCCAGTGAGCATTAGGACGGTAGAACATCTGCTTTCATTTGAGAAAAATTTAAAAGGTCATTTATTAGAAAGTAATTAAATTTTTTAGGGGGGAGAGCAGGGATGAAGTCTCTGGAGTGTGGTATAGTGAGATTTTTTTTGGGGGGGAGGAGATATTTTTTGGGATGTGAATAATGTGTTGATTGTTTAAATGAGAGAGATTGATTTCAAGTCTGAGTCGATTATGGTTATGTTGTGATTTATGATGGAATATAATTTATTTCTTATTACTGCCGTGCGCCTGCAAAACTGTAATGTTTTTGTTAGCACGGTAGCATTTTGTAGAAGATGTGTTTTGGTTTTGTATGGGATGAAAAATAAAATTCGCAAAATAAATTTATGAAAAATTCACATATTGGTATTCTAATTCTTTCCTTAGTTTGAAATATTCTCTAACTACTACTATCGAAGTTAAAAGAGGCGTAAGACAAGGTGGTGTTTTGTAACATATACTTTTTGAAATTTGTGTTTCTGGCGTGCTTACGAAAATATCATCCACACATTTCTCTGATTTTTCAGATGTTTCTTATTTTGCTTACGCTGATGATTTGCTCCTAAGTAGTCAAACTAGGACTGGTCTCTCAAAACGGTATCTCCTGTTTCCAATGCTTGTTCTGGGATTGGCCTTTCGCTGAATAAAGAGAAGTGTGTGCTTTTATCTATCTCTTCAACTTCTTATCTCCTCTCAATTGAGACATTTTCTCTATTCTATCTGTTGATTCTTTGCGATGTTTGGGCATAACCCTAACTAATAATCTTTCCAGTTTTCGTCAGCGCACTGTTGACGATATTTCTAAAAGAACACAATTTGAATTTGGGAAAATTGTTCCCAGTCGTGGGAGATATAATAGACGGGCGCTAGCAAAACTCTACTCTACATACTGCATTCAATCAGTCCTCTATACGGCAGGAATTTACCCCATCTTGAGAAAAATTGATTTAAAATTGATGACCACCTTTGTTTCTTTTAATTGTTTAGGTTGTGGGACTACAACTTTATTTTCTTCCAAACATTTATCTAGTCCAGGTTTCTTATCTTCCAAGGTATAGTAGGCATTAATGACCTAATCAATGTCAAAATCATTATCGCTATCATTTCCAATTTGTTCTGCCCATTTTACCTCGGCTTGTCTTTCTTCATTATGAAATTTATATCGCGGAATCTTTGTTGTTGTTTTTTTACAGAGGTATGGTAGGCATTGATGATCTTATCCATGTCGAAATCCCAAACCCAATCATCATCGCTATCATTTTTAATTTTGACAAGTTTTGATTTTCTCCATCCAGGTTGATTTTCATTGACTTGCTCACTTTTTAGGTGTCGCATGTCTTCTAACCGCTTGTGTCTTTGCTCTTCATTGTCATGTTTGACTTGCTCACGTGCTCGAAGTCACATGTTCTCTAACCGCTTGTGTCTTTGCTCTTCATTTTCATTTTTGACACATATTTGGATTTTCATTACTTCAGACAATTTAGCAGTGACCTTTGCGTTAGCTGCTCTTATTGGCGTCGTTGCAATTGATAGTGAAGGTAGTGGATTTTCCCATCTTATCACGTTTGATAGTTCGGATGTTAGTTTCAAAAAACCATTACTTACAGTAACTGCAAATACAAATCTTTAGTTTTTTCGTGCCTTTCAAGAGACATTATATAGTATAAATAACTGATGAGGTGAAAACTCAACAACCTTATTTATGCTATTCATGACATCGTATAAAACAATGCTTATGAGATATGGTAGCCCTGCCTTTATGACTGTACTTTCAATATGCTCCAGATTAATCTCGGGAAGTTTCCCCAGCTACTAAGCTGTGTCACCCGAAAATGATTTTCACTTCGTGCTAAAATACTCCTGGAATAGAAAAGCCCCCGTTTCCACCATCACATCCATACTACATGATCAGTCCAAATATATTATCTGAAATGAGAGGATATTAGAGGTTGAATTCCCTCTCCAGATTGATCCGCCCTTTAACCCTCCCTTGATACTTTGTGGCACTGGTGTGCAATAATGCTACACTGTATAATTGTTACTAATCATGTAATTACGTTGTATATAATGGCCCTGCATTTGGTTTAGAATGTGCATACATTTGGTGACGAATGCTACGCCATGTGGTAGTATGACCTTGCCGGATGATGTTGTATTCGCAAATGCTCGCTGTCTTTAGACATCCAATTTTAATCCCATAGACATGCGAATATAACAATGTAATTACCTCATTTTTAACTAAAAATGGTTAGACGGATCCTTTATATTAGTGATTGCGTTAATAAGCAGTGACTCATTGGAAGAACACATAAAAAAAAAAAAAGACAGAAGGAGAAAAGGAAGACTGTTTTCCTAAATTAGTGATTAATATAGACCAGCACTTGAATGAGGCCTTAACCCTACTCATCCATGCAATCACATAGGTCAAACAGCATAGCTATACACAATCAACCCTAAAGAATAATCCATGGACAAGCAGTCATGTCGTCAATAAGTATAAGTCGTCATTTACCTGTGAAAGTTTTAGTTATACGACATCCGTGAAGGTGTATATGTTCACCTCCTTCAAGAGTTCACATCCCCTTTGATATTCACTCCCTTCGCATCCACTCACTCTTACTTCATTGAGTCACCATTTGTCGAGTCAACGAAAGAAGGATTACTTTTTTCTCCCCCAGATTAGTTTCAATGATTCTTCATTCTCCTCCGGAAATGGCCAAATGCATATTCCACGTTTTTGAATTTTTAAGACAATATTCTTATTATAGTGGGGTGGAAAAATCTTCACGCCCTAATGGATAAAAATGATTGAATATTTCCATGACGGATAATAATTTCCCCTTAATAAAAGTATTTTCTTAAAATTTTCTTATTTGTAGAGTTATGAATTCAATGTGGAACCGCATACTCATTGTGGTGAAATTTAATTTTCTTTTGTTTTCACTAGGAAGAAATTCAATTATCTGTATCCGCTACAGAAATGTGCATTTATTAAATAAAAAAAAATTTTTTTAATGAAAGTAAGGAGCGACATTAAAACTTAAAACGAACAGAAATTACTCCGTATATGAAAGGGGCTTTTTCTTCTCAACGCCCCGCTCTTTACGCTAAAGTTTGACTCGTTCTCTTAACTCTACATTTTAAAACAGTATAAGACTTTAGCGTAAAGAGCGGGGCGTTGAAAAGGAAAAGCCCCTTTCATATACGGAGTAATTTCTGTTCGTTTTAAGTTTTAATGTCGCTCATTACTTTCATTTAAAAAACTTGTTTTTTTATTTAATTTCTGAACGTTTTTGAATAAATGCATGTTTTGGTTTTGGCTCTCCGCAGAGGAATAATTAAAACGAAATTTGTATATTTATTTTTTTTGGCTAAATGGCTTTCTCATAATTTTGATCGAATGGTTTTGAGAAAAAAAGAGCGGGGGAGGAAGCCTAGTTGCCCTCCGATTTTCGGTTAATTAAAAAGTAAACTAGAACTTTGAATTTTATACGAACCTTTTTATAAGTAAAAAATATACGTAACTTGTAAATTAGCTTACTTAAAGAACTTTTGTACCCTTATGTTTTTATTACATATATGAGGGGGTTCGCCCCCTCGTCAGTACCTCGCTCTTTACACTAAAGCTTAAATTTTGTCCCAATTCATTAAGAATGACCCCTAAATCACAAAAGCCGCAGAATAAATAGTTGAAATTACTAAAAATACTTTGGCGTAAAGAGCGAGGTATTAGGAGGAAGTGAGTCCCTTATATGGGTAATAATTTCTGTTCGTTTTAAGTTTTGATGCTGCGGCTTACTTCCAGCTGAAAAAAAAACTTTTTCATTGTTTTTTTAAGTAATGCTAGTAAATCCTGCGCTCCCTTCATGGAAATTGTCTTCCCCCATGACAAATTCCTCGATGGACAGTTCCCTCAGCATATTCCCCTCTTCTCAACCCCTGCCTCCAACCAAAAAATCCTCCTGAAAACGCCTGTACACTTCCCAATAACTATTATTATATGTAAGCACTGGTCAAA
The DNA here is from genome assembly GCF_032884065.1 of Artemia franciscana. Classification (NCBI taxonomy): domain Eukaryota; kingdom Metazoa; phylum Arthropoda; class Branchiopoda; order Anostraca; family Artemiidae; genus Artemia; species Artemia franciscana. The sequence goes on along the minus strand of NC_088870.1, from coordinate 1,411,364 downwards.
GTTTTGAACTTGTAACCCCTCCCACGGGGACTGTGGGGGAGTAAGTCATCCCCAAAGACATAGTTATACGGTTTTTCGACTACGCTGAATAAAATGGCTATCTCAGAATTTTGATCCGTTGACTTTGGGAAAATAATTAGCGTGGGAGGGGGCCTAGGTGCCTTCCAATTTTTTGGTCACTTAAAACGGCCGCTAGAACTTTTCATTTCCGTTAGAATGATCCCTCTCGCAACATTCTAGGACAACTGGGTCGATACGATCACCCCTGGGGAAAAAAGAAAAAAAAACAAATAAACAAATAAACACGCATCCGTGATCTGCCTTCTGGCAAAAAATATAAAATTCCACATTTTTGTAGATATGAGCTTGAAACTTCTACAGTAGGGTTCTCTGTTACGCTGATATCTGATGGTGTGATGTTTGTAAAGATTCTATGACTTTTAATGGGTTTTTCCCCCTATTTTCTAAAATAATACAAATTTTCTCAGGCTCGTAACTTTTGATGGATAAGACTAAGCTTGATGAAACTTATATATTTAAAATCAGTTTAAAAATGCGATTCTTTTGCTGTAGCTATTGGTACCAAAATTCCATTTTTTAGAGTTTTGGTTACTATTAAGCCGGGTCACTCCTTACTACAGTTTGTTACCACGAACTGTTTGATTACTAAGGGGTCATAGTTGAGCATTAGAGAAGTTATTGTTAAATAACATGTGCTTATGTATATGTAGCCTTTTGCTTCTTATTCTTCTCTGGTTATATAATACTTGATGTGGTGTAAGCCAAGAGAAGGACCTGTAGACCTATAGAAGAAAACCTGTTAAAAAAAGATGATTCTTTGTAATTTATATGCACATTCTACATGCAGCCCTGGTCTACTTTAGCCCCAACCCTCTTAATATGGAAATCTATAGCTGAAATTACCTATTTTCTATTGATTCTGCCAATCTATCCCTCAACCCTAGTACCTGTTAATTGAAGCAACTGTGGCAAAACAAGTAAAAGGTGGCAGAAATCATTGGAAATCTATAATTTGGGCTATATATTTGCAAATTAGGCATGTTAGGGTTAAATTTTTTTTTTGTTCATATTTTGACTTACAAATAAAGTGAATATACCACTTGATGCCTTTTTGTGTGTTCTTTACAAATATAATAATTGCTTATATTGCTAGTTCAAGTTTAAGCACCTTGACCTTACTTAACCTAAAAAATTTTGGCAGTGAAAAACATACATTATTTTGTCAAAAATGACCAAACACATACTTTAATTGAAAATTTGGCATCAAAGAAGAAGAAAAACAGCATAATATTGTAAAATTTATTGATCCAACTTAATTGTGGAAAATCAGTGCTCATAGATTACACAACATTTAAAAAATGGATTAATAATGAAACAGTAAGTTTAAGACCAATGTTTTAAGCTTTTTTATACCCAAAAACTATTTGGGTATATTTTGGTCATTTTCAAGAACTCAAAAACTTGCAATTGAAGCACTTATTATTTTTGTAAAGAACACAAAAAAGGCATCAAGGGCAACGTTCTACAGTAGGGTTCCCTGATACGCTGAATCTGATGGTGTGATTTTCGTTAAGATTCTATGACTCTTAGGGGGTGTTTCCCCCTATTTTCTAAAATAACGCAAATTTTCTCAGGCTCGTAACTTTTGATGGGTAAGACTAAACTTTATGAAACTTATATATTTAAAATCACCATTAAAATGCGATTCTTTTGATGTATCTATTGGTACCAAAATTCCATTTTTTAGACTTTTGGTTACTATTGAGCCGGGTCGCTCCTTACTACAGTTCGTTACCACGAACTGTTTGATTATGCAGAAATATAACTTTCTCCATAAGAAAACACTATCTCTATAAGAAAATTATTTTAGTAAACAGAAAATTTTTAACTATTAACACAAAATTTCTCGAAGAGTTTCACAAGTCAAACTGAAATATATAGCTGGATTTACTAAAGTGCTGTATTTTCTACATAAGGATGTAAAAAAAGAATCATTAGATTGTCGTGGTTCTCACTAAAACAAAATCCAAAATCATTACAAAAAAACCTTAGACATTCAAAAATATACCCTTATAACCAAATCCAGTTAAGAGCTTTTTCAATCGGTAAAAATGTACAGAAAGTCTAACACCTAAAGTTCACACGAATAAAGAAAACAAACCAAAAACAAATTACTATTCAATAATCACAGCTAATGATAGCTTTAGATATTCACCATAAAAACCTTTTGAAAAGATAAAATATTCTAATGTGTCGTCCTTTGAATTCTGACAGAGGAAGCACTTAGGGAAGGTCTGGAAAAACAGGAGGAAGGAAGTAGGAAGGTGATGAAAAACAAGTGAGCTCGGTTCCGTACAACCACCTATTACCCTTTCAATTTCAGTTCTGATTCGCGATAAGTACAAGCTGTACAGACACAAAAGGAAGTGACAAAACAGTGGGGGAAACTGGCACCTTTCCCAGCTTATCTTCCAATTGTTAGGCAAATCCCCACCAGTATAGCCGAATTTTTGAACTTCGCTGCAATATTCTGCAATTGGTAAATCCTCTTAATCAGTTGTCCCCCTTATTCAGTTGGAAGGGGGGAGATATAATTTTAAAGAGGGCGGTAGGAAAAAAATTTGTACGATAACTGTCACCGGAGATTCTTCCTTGATTGGATTTCCAACGCCAAAGTTCTCCAAAGCCTTTAAGTCAATAAGTTATTGGACAAAAAAAGATGCATCGCTAGGACCCACCAAGGTTATTGAAAGCGCCCATCTCCTGAAGATAGATCTTGATGACCGAGTATAGAATTTTCTTCTTAGGGGTACCCCCTCCCCACCCAAAAGCAAATAAAAGACAATTTTTCGTCGATCAGCCTGCATATCTTCTCCGTCCAGTCAGAGATAGAAGTTTATATAGGAGTTACGTTAACAGCCTAACAAAATAAAAGATATTATAACAACTTTCGAGAGTGTATAAGACTTGAAGGGGGTAAATCCCTGCCTAAATCCTAAGTCTTTTTGTCGGTTATGACTTTTTAATAACAAAGTATTTGGATCATAGTGCTTCGAGATACCCAAATATATTTAGATAAGTTAAATATATGTCTTAGGTATGTCTATATTTCATACATACTCAGAAAAAAACAACCTGAGCCATTCGCCTGGAGAATTTCGAAAAGAGCTATTATTTGTGGCAGAACAATTAAATGATCTCTTTTCTCTAAGCTCGCTTTAATAACTGCAATTACAAATCTCTTCTTTTTTGTTTGTTGTTTTGCTACCGGTCTTCCTTCATTCCTTTTTATGGAACAAAAAAGCATGGATTGCTCGATGAGCCCAACAAGCCTAGTTAAACCATAATAGTTCTATTTAGCTGGCCATTTAAAAAAAGCAGCAATTTGTAAAATGGATGGTTGCTAATTTGAATTATTGCTAAAGTAGATAATTAACAAAGGGAAGGACAATTAATAAACTGCTACTTAAGTAATTTGATAAAGGACAATTAATGGAAGAAAATCTACTACTTAGGAAAGAAAAACAATGAAAAACTATTAATTTTTTCAACTTTACTGCTTGTATATTACTTAGGGAAGGACAATGAATAAACTACTACTTAAATTAATTTGATAGGAAGTGATGGATTATAATTTTGAAGTAGTAGAGCCAATATTTCATAGCTACATTTGGAATAAGTGAATTTCACGTTTAGAGAAGAAACATGATAAATGAATTGGAAAGGATGGTCAATTCTTGAAATAATGATCAATAGTTAAATGTTTGAAATACTAAATGCTCAGAGTTGAAAACATATGAGGGTTGAGCAAGGTTGAACTAAAGCCTATAAAATTGCCCCAAAGCCCTCCTTAAAGTGGAGAATAGCCTCTGAAAGCTTAGATATAAGGGCCGTTTAAATGAACCATAGAATTTCAAACAGGCTCATGATCTTTCCTAAACAAAAGTGGGAAATATAAAAAATTTAAACCAAATACTGGTCATTCATAAGTCTCAATATAAACTGAACGACTGTAAGACTAAAGTGGTAAGTGTGATAATAAAAACAGATTAATCCGAAAATCAGTTGAGCCGCATACCTTATTCGTAATCAAGAAATGGCGCAACAAGCTAAAAGGCCCTAATCAAACAGGTCGTAATCAAACAATGTCAAATGCAGTCATTCCTGACTTAGCTGAGGGACTTTTGGTCAACAATGAGGAAATTGAAGTAGTGAGAGAGTTCAAATATCTAGGCAGCATTCTTACGCAAGATGCCAATCCTGAAAGAGAAATTTTGTGCCGAATAGCATTGGCTGGCTCTGCCTTCAATTGTCTCAGAAATGTTTGGAGAAATAGTAAATATTCCCAGAAGCTAAAACTCAGAATTTATAATAGCAATGTCCTCTCCGTCCTTACATATGGTTGTGAAACTTGGAGTATCACTGCGCAACTAGGAAAACGACTATGGGCATTCGATAATAACTGCCTAAGATATATTTTGAATATACATTGGACTGAGAGAATAAGAAATGATGAGATTTATACCATAACAAATCATACCCCCATCCTTGATACCATTAGAAAGCGACGATGGATGTATTGGGGGCACATGGTGCGAATGGGTGATGGAAGGCTATCTCATGACATATGGTGTTGGATACCCCCCCCCGGCCTCCGCAAGTCAGGGAGACCCAAAATGACAGTTGGCAGGATGTTAGAGAAGGAGGCGAAGCTGGCGAGGTCTTCGATGGAGGAGCTTTGGTCGAAGGCTCAGGACAGGTCGTCGTGGCGAACCACTGTTGCTGCCTTATGCGCCCTCAGGCGTGGGAGGACCTAAGTAAGTAAGTAAGTCGTGGTAACAAACTGTAAGAAGGGAGCGACCCGGCTCAATAGTAACCGAAACTCTAAAAAAACAGAATTGTGATTTTACAAAAAAAATAGATACATCAAAAGAATCGAATTTTATGCTGATTTTAAATACACAAGTTTCATCAAGTTTTGTCCTACCCATCAAAAGTTGCGAGCCAGAGAAAATTTGCCTAATTTTCGAAAAAAGGGCCAAACACCCCCTAAATGTCATAGAATCTTAAAAAAAATCACACCATCAGATTCAGCGTAGCAGAAAATCTTACTGTAGAGGTTTCAAGGTCTTTTCTGAAAAATGTTTTGCAGGAGTTTTTGCCAGAAGAAGAATCACGGATGTTTATTACCTTTTATATTTAATTTTTATATTTAATTTTGATATTTGTTTTCTGTTTTTCTTCCCAGGGGTGATTGTGTCGACCCAGTGGTCTTAAAATGTCGCGGATCAGCTCATTCGAATAGAAATTAAAAGTTCTAGAGGCCTTTTTAAGAGACAAAAAAATTGGAGGGCTGGGCCCCAACCCACGCTGATTTTTCCCAAAGCTACTGGATCAAAATTTTGAGATAGCCATTTTGTTCAACATAGTCAAAAAATCTAATAAATATGTCCTTGAGGACGACTTCATCCTCCATAGTCCCCGGGGGAAGGGTTGCAAGTTATAAACTCTACCCATTGTTTACATATAGTATTGGTTATTAGAAAGTATACAGACATTTTCAGGGGTGATTTTTTCTGGGCGGGGGGAGAGGGTTACGTGGGATGATCTTTTCATAGAGGAATTTTTATGGGAGAAAAGAATTTCCATGAAGGGAGCACTGTATTTCCCAGCATTATTTAAAGAACAATTAAAATTAAATTTAAATAAACAAGTTTTTCTACTGAAAGTAAGGAGCAGCATTAAAACTTAAAATGAACTAAAATTATTAAGTATATGAAAAGTTTCACCCCCTCGTTAATATCTCTCTCTTTACGCTAAAGTTTTTTTTTAGTTATTTCCAAAGAGCTATTTATTCTAAATAAACTACTTTTAGGATTCAGGGGGCATTCTTAAAGAATTGAAACAAAATTCAAACTTTAACGTAAAGAGTGAGGTATGACGAGGGGGCAAACTAATTATGTATATGAGGGAGTTTCTCCCCTTGTCAGTACCTCACTCTTTACGCTAAAGTCAGAATTTTGTTAAATAATGGCCGATATAAACAATAATTTATTTGCGTTATTTTTTAGCCAATCTTAGCATTTTATTTTATGTTAAGCAGCTTCTTAACTTTGATTTTTATGTGATAATAAACCAAAGATATTGTATGTCTTTGGTTTGTGGTTGTTATTAAATAAAAAAAAAATTTCCAACTGAAAGAAAAGAACAGCATTTAAACTTAAAACGAACGAAAGTTATTACGTATATGAGGGCATTACCCCTTCTCATTCCATCACTCTTTACGCTAATGTTTGACTTTTTGTTCCAGTTATTTAAGAATAACTCCTGACACGCAAGGATTCTTTAATTAGAATGTTAAACCTTTTCAAATTCACAAACATTTTAGTGTAAAGAGTGAGGTACTGAGGAGGGGGCATCTCCCTCACATACGTTATAACAACCAAAAGAAAATCTGAGGAAATTGCGGTTCAAACAGTTTGTGGTAACGAACTGTAAGTAAGGAGCGACGTGGCTCAATCGTAACCGAAACTCTAAAACTAAAAAACAGTTTAAAAAGGATTTTGATACCAATAGATATATTAAGAGAATTGGCTTTTTATGCTGATTTCAAATATAAAAATTTCATTACGTTTAGTCTTACCCATCAAAGGTTACCAACCTGAGAAAACTTTCCTGATTTTCGAAAAAAGGGGGAAACACCCCCTTAAAGTCAAGTGATCTTAATGAAATCGCCAGATTTAGCGTACCAGGGAACCCTACTGTATAGGTTTCAAGCTCCTGACGAAAGAAAAACAATCCAAAACAGGGATGAAACCTTTTTATTGACAGTGAATAGATATAAAATTATTTAACTGGATATTTCGAACACATATACAGTTTTAATCATCAGCAGTAAAAATAAAAGACATGAATAAAAATAAACAAAATTTATACCTAATGAATACCTAATGAACTTAGAACCATTTATATAAACTATATAAATCTAATGAACCGGAACCGAAAAGGTCAAAGAGATTGGCTTCCGCTGTTGCATTGAAAAAATAAAAGCAATAAACTATATGTAATTAGCTTATTAGGTATAAATTTTTTATATTTTTATTCATGTCTTTTAGTTTTGCTGCTGATGATGAACACTCTATATGTGTTCGAAATATCCAGTTAAATAATTTTATATCTATTCACTGTCAATAAAAAGGTTTCAGACCTATTTTGAACTGTTTTACTTTCGTCATGGAAAGGCAGTGTGGTCTTCGAAGTTATCTATTTCAAGCTCCTATCTGCAAAAATACGGAATTGTATTTTTTGCCGATACTTGTTAATTTGTTTTGTTTTGTTTTTTGTTTTGTTTTTCCCCCAGGGGTAATCGTATCAACAAATTGGTCTTATAACACCAAAAGAGGGCTCATTCAAACGGAAATTAAAAGTTCTAGTGCTCTTTTTCTAGCACCCTCTAAAATTTTTAGATAGCCATTTTGTTCAGCATAGCTGAAAGGCCCAATAACTAAGCCTTTGGGAATAACATGACCCTCCCCCCTCCCGACAAACCCCCTGGCAATGGTCTTTAAGTTACAGAATTTTACCCATTGTTTACGCATAACATGTGTTATTGGGATGCATGCATGCATTTTTGGGTGGGAGGGGACACATTGTCTACTGAAGTTTTTTCAAATGGGGAATTTTCCATGGAGAAGGGAGTTATCAGGGAGTGTACTTATACACTAAGGGATTTGCCAGAATTCTTACTCAAAATTCTTGATGAGTCTTGCTTTCTCTTTTTCATCTCAATTTAACGCGCGGAGTGGTTAAGAATAATTGTCCGGGGTAAATTTTCATCGGGATTGAATTGTCTAGAGGATAGTTCGATGGTGAGGGGGTTTCTCCGTGTAGGTGGGGTCAGATTTCCTGGCATTATTTAAAAAATGGTAAGAAATTAAATTAAAAAACAAGTTTTTCTACTGAAAGTAAGGAGTGACACTATAACTTAAAACGAACAGAAATTATTCCGTATATGAAAGGGCCTGTCCCCTCTTCAACACCTTGCTCCTTACGCTAAAGTTTGACTCTTCTCACAGCCCTATTTTTTTAACAATAAAAAATTTCATTATAAAGAGCGAAGCATTGAGGAGGGGACATCCCTTTTCAAATATAGAATAATTTCTGTTCGTTTTAAATTTTAATGTCGTTCCTTACTTTCAGCAGAAGAAACTTGTTTTTTCTTATTTAATCAAGATTTGGTCCAAGCCTAAAACACTAAATGTTTTCCGATTGAGAATGCTCATGTTTGAAAACTATTTTACTTTTAATTTACAGTTTTGCTTTAGCAAGTGAAAAGACGTTATATGTTTTCCTCGGTTAAACTGAGATTTATTACCCGTCCCCTAAAACTCAGCAAACTTTATTGAATGGTTAACCCTGAATCCAGAGTTTGTCCGATTTTCTACTCCGACTTCAGTCTACTCCAATTTTCTCGATACTTGTATCGAGAAACATAACGCCTTTGAATTAAAGCAGTCGATCTACTAGGCAAACCTTTAAAAATTTCGATTAAACAAGAACATTTTAAAGTCATATTCTAAAGCATACCAACAGGAACCGCCCAGATCTAGGCGTTAAACTGAATCAATCATTAAAAAAGCTGTTGACTTGGCATTTTTTGACTCCTTTGCTTCTTCTAATGAGTCACTGCTTATTAACGCAATTTTTAAACCATTTTTAGTTCAGAATGAGGTAATTACATTGTTATATTCGCATGTCTATGGGATTAAAATTACATGTCTAAAGGCCCTGCTAGTTCTCTTTACTAAATCAACAGCGAGGATTTGCTAATGCAACATCATGCGGCAAAGGTCATACTGTCACATGGCGTCACATTCGTCACCAAGTGTATGCACACACTATACCAAATGCCGGTCTATTATATAGAACGTAATTACATGATTACCAACTGTTGTACAGAGTAGCATTATTGCAGACCAGTGCTACAAGCTATTAGTGGAGGGCCAAAGGGCGGTGGAAAGTCTTATGAGAGGTATTTCCAATCAATCTGGAGAGGGAATTTAACCTCCAGTATCCTCTCATTTGAGATAGTATATTTGGACTAATTATGTAGTATGGATGCTAAGGGTAGAAGGAGGATCCTTACTTTTGCAGGAATATTTTAGAGTGAAGTGAAAATCATCTTCTCATGACACAGTCAAGTGGCTGGGGAATCTCCCCAGAATTAATTTAGAGCTCATTGAAAGAACAGTCATATTGGCTAGTTTTCGCGTAGATCGATTTAAATCTGTAAGATTGTCACTTATTAAATTTTTTTATTATTTTGTTTGTTGCAATAGCCAAGTGTTTTTTTTGTAATTAATATCACGTCATATGCTTATCTGCACCAAGGCGGAGGAGTGGGTAGAGGGTATTTCCCAGGAATACGATTTTCCAAATGAATCATCCCCTAAAAATGTAAACATGATTTCCTAGAAAATTACTTTGGCATTTCAGACCCCACTTAAAGAAGTTTAAAGTTGTCATTTTTGTCCAAGGTTATTTTCATTTTCATAGCTTTGTTATTAAATGGCAAATTTTTGCCGTAAAGCCCAGGGCAGCTGAGATAGAAGACATCCTTTTTATATTATACAGAATATAAAGTAATGAAGACACAACTCCTTAAAACAATTTCTTGGGTCGATCCATGACGGCCAAAATTAGACCATATTTGCTTTGCGTCCGATCGACTTGCCGCATATTGGGGATATACACTGGGCAAACCAAACCTAAAAGGGGAAATATTTTGAAACAAATTGGACTGTTTCTGTTTGTGATACCCTAAAATGGGCCAAACCCCGTGTTTCTCCAATCGGTATGACGTTTATTCTAAAAATATATGTTTTGTTTCTATTTCGCTGATCCTCTTGAACCAATCAAGGTATGTAAGCATGGCCTAGGAAACCGTCAATAGAACGAAAACAAGGTAGTAAACTTGGTCGCATTGCTTCGTAACATTTAAAAAAAAGAAATCATTTTATAGTGACCATGACATGAATCAATTCTCCCCGCCCCATCTACCTGGAACTCAAAAGTAAAAGCACCATTAAAGTTATTTTACGAAAATTTAGCAGATCAAACGCTACGACTGAATATTCAAAGTTTTTTTTTAAATATAAATTACAATTCAATATTTTACTTCATAAGCAGAACAAGAGCTAAGAGCTCATATGGCACTTGTGACGAGGCAAGAAGAGCTAAGAGCCAAGAGCTCATATGGTATGAGCTCTAACAAAATTCTAAGAAATAATAGATTGATTTAAAAGGAAAATCAGAGGCTTAATGCCGGTCAGGATTTAAAATAAGAGCTCTGAGTCACGATGTCCTTCTAAATATCAAAATTCATTAAGATCCGATCACCCATTCGTAAGTTATAAATGCCTCATTTTTTCTAATTTTTCTTCTCCCTTTAGCCCCCCAGATGGTTGAATCTGGGAAAACGACTTTATCAAGCCAATTTGTGCAGCTCCATGACACGCCTACCAATTTTCATCGTCCTAGCACGTCCAGAAGCACCAAGCTCGCCAAATCACTGAACCCCTCCCCCCAACTCCCCCAAAGAGAGCGAATCCGGTACGGTTACGTCAATCACGTATCAAGGATATTTGCTTATTCTATCCACCAAGCTTCATTCCGATTCCTCCAATCCAAGTGTTTTCAAAAATTTCCTCCTCCAACTCCCCCCAATGTCAAAAGATCTGGTCGGGACTGGAAATAAGAGCTCTGAGACATGAATTCCTTCTAAATATCAAATTTCATTAAGATCTGATCACCTATTCGTAAGATAAAAATACCCCAATTTTCACATTTTTCAAGAATTCCAGATTCCCCCTCCAACTCCCCCCAATGTCACAGGATCTGGTCGGAATTTAAACTTAGAGCTTTAAAGCACAAGATCCTTCTAAATATCAAATTCATTAAGATCTGGTCACCCTTTCGTAAGTTACAAATGCCTCATTTTTTCAAATTACCCCCCCCCCTAACTCCATCAAAGAGAGCAGATCCGGTCCGGTTACGTCAGTTACATATCTTAGACAGGTTTTTATTCTTCCCATCCAGTTTCATTCTGATCTCTCCACTTTAAGCACTTTCTAAGATTTCCGGTCCCCCCGACTGCCCCCCTCAATGACGCTGGATCCGGTTGAAATTTAAAATAAGAGATCTGAGTTTCGAGGTCCTTCTAAATACGAAGTTTCGTGTAGATTCGATCACTCCTTTGTAAGTTGAAAATTTTTTCTATTTTTTCAGAATTAACCCCCCCCCCCCCAAAAAAAAAGAGCGGATCCGTTCCAATTATGTAAATCATGTATCTAAGACTTCTGCTTATTTTCCCACCAAGTTTCATCCCGATCCCTCCAATCTAAGCGTTTTTCATGATTTTAGGTTTCTCCACCCCAAAATCCCCCCAATGTTATCAGATCCGGTCGGGATTTAAAATAAGAGCTTTGACACACGATATCCTTCTAAATATAAAATTTCATTGAGATCCAATCACCCGTTCGTAAGTTAAAAATACCTCATTTATTCTAAAAAATTTTAAATTACCCCCCCCCCCCCCAACTAGAGAGCGGATCCGATCCGGTTATGTCAATCATGTATCTAGGACTTGTGCTCATTTTTTCCCACCAAGTTTCATCCCAATCCCTCCACTCTAAGTGTTTTCCAAAATTTTAGGTTTCCCCCTCCCACCTCCCCCCCCCCAATGTCACCAGATCCGGTCGGGAATTAAAATAACAGCGTTTAGACACGATACCCTTCCAAACATTAAATTTCATTAAGATCTGATCAACCGTTCGTAAGTTAAAAATACTTCATTTTTTCTATTTTTTTTCGAATTAACAGGCCCCCCTCCTCCCCCCAGATGGTCAAATCGGGAAAACAACTATTTCTAACTTAATCTGGTCCGGTCCCTGATACGCCTGCCAATTTTCATCGTCCTAGCTTACCTGGAAGTGCCTAAAGTAGCAAACCGGGACAAAGAGACCGACAGACCGACAGAACTTGCGATTGCTATATGTCACTTGGTTAATACCAAGTGCCATAAAAACCGAAAAAGGTTTACAATTATTTTTTAACTAAGAATAAAAATATTCCACATAATAAAAAGAACAGAAAATACTTTTTTTTCAATTTTTCAAAAAAAAAATTTAAGAAAAGCCAAGAGCCATGTTAAAACCTAAATGGAGCAGAAACAAATTCATACAATGATTCAAAAACTCAAAACAAACAAAAAAACTAGGAATGAATAAATGACAGAAATGAAAATGAATGATCACATAGAACACAAAAAAAACTATCTCCCCTAATTTTTAGATTATATGCGATAAAATATTATAAACGAAGAGATGTTTCCAACCTCCTTGAATTAATAATTGTTTCCATGAGATTTTGCTTTTTTGCTATAGCAAATTGCAAATTCAATTATGCTTTTCATTCCATTACATCCTCACAAAAATTTTAATGGATGCAATTTTTTTTATAATATTTAATGCAAATAGTATTTAAGTGCTATTTCAACTACCACGAGTCAAATTACTGCTGTCAGTACCAAGTACCAACAGTATACAAAAAGTTTGAATTTAAAAAAAGTAGCAATGGTGAAACTAAGAATCAGATTGCATAATTTACGGATAAATGATTTATATTTGAACATTGTTTAATCTCATATCCAAAGCCATTCACGTTTTTAATTTTGAATTTGAGAAAAATTGATCAGGTTTGTATACTTCAAGCTGCAGATCTTCAACAGTGTTAATTAAAATAAAACAAGTTTTTAATTGAAATTGAAGAACGCGTTATGATTTAACTTTAGTTTTAGTTTATCTTGTGCAGTGATCATGCTTGTGTAGGTTGCAGGGGTGAACGAGGAGATAAAGGCGGTACACATACTCAAGTTCTAATCCAATTTATTCAGATTTTTCAAGAAAAGGTTGAAAAAAGAAAGACAAATCCGCCTGGTATGTTGAAAGTTTGGGATTTAAAATAAAAAGCTGCAATCAGATGTCCTAGTTCCAACGGGGCTACGACTGTGCCAAAATGTGGCCCTAGAGGATATTCCGCTTATTAAGGCCGATGAGAATAATGTTAATTCTCAAAATAAAAACGAAACCGCCTTCAGGAAAACATTAACATAATTTTTATACCTGATACTTTCTGCAAGTCTACCAAATATAAAACGGTTTTGATCGGTTCTTGGAAAACTCATCCATCTCATTTTTTTTCCTTTTGCTTATAGGCAGCACCTTCTTTATACTTGATAGACAGAGATCTTGGTCTAAATCAATTTGCTAAATATTTCCCTTCTATTGTGAATTTACCCAAAACTAAGTAACACACCATAATGCAGTTAAAAGAATCGCAATACACATTGAGCCTTTCACCGGCAACGCACTAACGTTAAGTAAAGAGCGAAGCATGTTTCTTTTACTATCTTTGTTCCCTGGCCACTTCACGTAAAAGGGATTCCTGGTGAGAGATCAGGCAATGGATACGTTCGAGAAATTTTTGTGTAAGGGTCCCCATAGGAAAGAAAAATCAACCGTTTTTTTTTTTGTTTTTTTTATCAATTTTTAAGAAGAGAAGCTATGATTAGCAATCTCTAAGGTTAACCACTAAAGGTTTTTTCTTAGCAGTTTTTTAGGGGAAGTTTTCAAGGGGTTGGTTTTGCTTTGGGACTATTTTCCTTGAATCGAATTTTCCAGGACTGAGCTTTCTATGAGCCAACTTTTCTTGGGAACAAATGGTTATGGGTTAAGTTTTCTAGGTTTGAGTGCTCCAGGGGCAGGCTACTCTTGGGGGTTCATTTTCAAAAGGTACGTTTAGTGATGATATGTCCCAGGGGCATTTTTTGGCAAAGTCATCTCTTTTACCCAATTTCTCCCAATCATTTACCTAGTGGCGCAAAAACAAGAAATAGAATCCCTGCTCAAAGTGTCTATTGCACTAGGCTAGAAATTTTGCTAATTCCTCATGGTCGAAGAGAAAAACGGCTATAGCGATCAACTCCAGTCATACATAAGATTCTTAGAGACACATAAATCGAGACCACCAGCTTGCCACAACTAAGTATCAGACAAGCTCTAGGTGGCTGTTTATTCACAATACGTTGTTCGAAGGGAACCAGACTCCTTAATATGTGTTCCCTCCAATGTACAAGATCTACAGTTTGGCAGTGATTATATAGCCTTTTCACTTACAATTAACAAAACAAGAGCTAAGAGCTCATATGGCACTTGTGACGAAGCAAGAAGAGCTAAGAGCCAAGAGCTCATATGGTATGAGCTCTAACAAAATTCTAAGAATCAACAGATTGATTTAAAAGGAAAATCAGAGGCTTAATGCCGATCAGGATTTAAAATAAAAGCTCTGAGTCACGATGTCCTTCTAGATATCAAAGTTCATTGAGATTCGATCACCAACGCGTAAGTTATAAATACCTAATTTTTTCTAATTTTTCCTCTCCCTTTAGCCCCCCAGATGGTCGAATCTGGGAAAACGACTTTATCAAGTCAATTTGTGCAGCTCCCTGACACGCCTACTAATTTTCATTGTCCAAGGACGTCGAGAAGCACCAAACTCGCCAAATCACTGAACCCCTTCCCCCAACTCCCCAGAAGAGAGCGAATCCAGTACGGTTACGTCAATCACGTATCAAGGACTCTGGTCACTCTTCCGTAAGTTACAAATACCTCGATTTTCAAAATTACCCCTCCCTCCCAACTTCACCAAAGAGAGCAGATCCGGTCCGGTTATGTCAGTCATGTATCTTAGACAGGTTTTTATTATTCCCATCCAGTTTCACCAAAATATCTCCGCTTTAAGTATTTTCTAAGATTTCCGGTCCACCCCAACTGCCCCCCCCCCAATGACGCTGGATCCGATTGAAATTTAAAATAAGAGATCTGAGTTACGAGGTCTTCCTAAATATGAAGTTTCATCAAGATCCGATTACTTCTTTGTAAGTTCCCCCCCTAATAGAGCAGATCCGTTCCAATTATGTAAATCACGTATCTAAGACTTCTGCTTATTTTTCCCACCAACTTTCATCCCGATCCCTCCAATCTAAGTGCTTTTCATGATTTTAGGTTCCCCCACCCCAAACTCCCCCCAATGTCACCAGATTCGGTCGGGATTTGAAATAAGAGCTTTGAGACACAATATCCTTCTAAATATCAAATTTCATTGCGATCTGATCACCCGTTCTTTTAAAAATACCTCATTTTCTTCTAATTTTTCAGAACTACCCCCCCCCCCCTAATAGAGCAGATCCGTTAAAATAAGTTAAAATACTTCAATTTTTCTATTTTTTCCGAGTTAACGGGTCCCCCACTTCCCCCCCCCCCAGATGGTCACATCGGGAAAAAGACTATTTCTAGTTTAACCTGGTCCGGTCCCTGATACGCCTGCCAAATTTCATCGTCCTAGCTTACCTGGAAGTGCCTAAAGTAGCAAAACCGGGACAGACAGACAGACCGACAGAATTGGTGATTGCTATTTGTCACTTGGTTAATACCAAGTGCCATGAAAAAACGGCAAAAATAACATCAGAAGCAAGTAATTATAGGTTATACTACTATTACTGTTACATCTAAAGGCATTAGTTAGTGACTACTTTTCAGTATTCCAACCAAAATGTAGACACAAATCATTTAATAATTTGTCTACAATAAAACTGTTATGTGCAACAAAAATAGCTAATATCAATATTAATCGTTGAATATCAAGCACAGGTACATGCGAAATGATCTTATTCGTAAGATCACTTTCCTTTCCCTCTTCTGGAGAGGAAGAAGGAGAGAAACCCCTTTTCTCTCCTTCTTCGTTTTTTCCAACAATTTATTGCATTTCAAATGTAATTTTTATTTTCTTGCACTTACTTTTGAATTGGTATCAATTTTACTGGAATTTTTCAAGTGTTTTAAAAGATCTTAATAGAGTCATTAGTTAAGGTAGATATATCTTAATCGTCAGTAGAAAAGCAATCAATTGGAGTCAAAATCTATTTTCAACATTGTGTTGGACTATGTAAATACCCCGCTTATCTCACAGACAACCTAAGCAGCATAATTAGTGTAGGCGGGGTTGATGTAGGAACATCAATCAATTAAGCAGGAACATCATTATTCCTGCCTGTAGTGTCAAACGTTTAAGTTTTTTTCGTTTTTATAATTATAGGGTACAACTCTTGGATTGATAGCTTCTTCTTCGATCTACCATGGTCTTTGTGATGGTTCAGCCTTTACAGAATTTTTCTTTCTTCGCAGCCTAAGATTTGTTAAGGCTGAACATTTTGTTTATTTAAAACGTCCACTGCTTTCTTCAGGGCTTATCTATTGATGTACGGCTAGAGATCAGGAATGACACGGGGAGAGGTTAACATTAGCTGGAGATTAAGATTATTCAGAAAGGTAAAAGCTGTTTCGTTGACACAGATTGATACCTAAATTAGATGTCCTCAAGCAGATCCTTCAATTTTGAGGAGAAGTTACAAAGTAATGAAGCAGACTATTAGATACCAAAGACCTCTTTTAATCAATTGAAGGTTAAACCAGTCTGAAATTCAATGCCGTGTAACGACGTCTTTTGAACAGAGAATCATTGCAATACCTTTTACAGAGAAAGAAGGGGTTTACTCCTGTTCTCAAAATTTGTGTGAAATTATTGCATTTACCGCGGCTAAAGTTAGAATCTGTGTTAATACCAGAATTACAACGTGCTTGGTACAGGATGGCTTAGCAATTAAAGTGAAACGCCCACTGATTAAACAATTTTTCAAGCGAGAACTTCATTTTTTGCTACAAAATTTGTCTTGAAGTACACAAAAATTTGAACAATTCAATTCACAACCACTTCAAAAGAAATACCCACAAGGTACAACTGTTGACAACACTGGTTAAAAGTGGAACATCTGTACGAATATAATAGTGAAGATTCTTCTTTTCCCATTGGGCTTCTGGGACGTCTAGTGGTCTTTTTGTGTGACATTCTAGATTCTCGATTTACAATTCAGACTGAAAAAGTTACATTATCGGCGACCATCCAGATTGCCAAACTGAGTCTTTTTTTGATGATCCCACTGTCCGGATATTCTCGACAGCAATCGCAAAACAAAAACAGCAACAAAAATCCAAAGTTTTGGTCATGGATTATGATGAAAACCTTCAGAGCTTTTTATTTCTAATACCATTTCTCATAAATACGCGTATACCTAAAAGGGCAGTCATTGACGACAGCCTTATTCAGCAAACATCCTACTCCATGTGCTACGATAGCACACGAAGTTTTTGGGGGTCTTTAGGCGAAATTCTTTCCAAATGAGGGGGAGCCAAATAACAGAACAAAATACAAAAGATAATTTTAATAAGAAAAGCCTAGTAGTTCAAGGAAATCCAGGATATTCGGGGGAGGGGGTGCTCTTCCCCTTCCGCACGTTCCCTGACACAACCTTTCGAATGTTCTCAGAGTTTTTGTGAATTTTTTTGTGACATAATCTCTTTAATACTTAAAAAGAGCACTGAATTTTAAAGGTTAATTTGAATGAATCCTCTTTGAATGGTCTTTTCTAACGACTATGGATGTTCATAAACGAGACCACGGTTCTCTGGAAAAATAAAAATTCCTTAATTTTTCAATAGTGGCTTTGTAATTCTCATTTATGTTTAATTTCCTTACAACAAGTTAGTGCACCATTCCATCGAATCTGCACAGTTTTTTTTTAAAATATGTCAATTCCTATTTCTAAAACTATGCTAAATTTATGTGCAAATAACTTTTCGACAGACATCAAAATTTAATGTCCTGAGAATCCGCATAAAACATTTTTTTTGTTCCGTACATTTCAATCAAAGCCTATTTTTTAGAGGTTTAGTTTGTATTGACAAGGATAGCTCTTTACATACATTTTGTTGCTGCAAATTGTCTGATCCAAGTGTTTCTTTCTGCTCCTTCTTTTACTCTCAAGGCTCTTTTACTACTTCCTCCTTCAGCTCTCGTTTATTAATTTTAGCGAAGTATTAGTACAACATTGCGCCACAATCAAACATTAAACAGTGCACCCCCCTCGGCCAAAAGAAATAATTAGTAACAAGAAAGAGTATGAACTATAGGACTATTATTACTTCTGCCTTGAGAACGAGTTATTCTTGGAAAACCTTCGTTACAGGTATATCTTTCATGGACGTCAGAAGGGTGACTATGGGGCCAAAGGCCCTGGAAAATTGGAAGGCATTAAAAAAATATTTACACTAATATTTCCAATTTAAATTTTGGTAAACACCAAAGCTCCTAAAAGCACTTGCCACTTCCCTCCTGAAAAATTTGTGAGCGATGCACAATGAAGATTCCCCAGCTCTCAACCTATTAAACCGATAAGCATGGGAGCATAATCCTTTTCGATACACAGACGAAAGATTATGCAACAAGAGGAGAGATACTACCCGCATTCCCTATATTGTATACTTATTTCAAAAATCTTCCCGGAAATGAAGGAAGATCGGGAAGCTCTTTCTACATTTATTTAAAAGCTCACGGAGAGTTACGGTATTTGGCCATAAAAATCATTTTTTAGGCTACGGGCAATGTCTCCCCCCCCGCCCAATCTAAATAAGGATGCACTGGCCCTCGTTTGTAATAGATTATTTACAATTATACATCTTTGTACACAATTTATGAAACATCAAGTCAATTGAAGCCTGAAAATAAATGTCTACGTTAACCGTTTATATCGCTTAAACTACATGCTTACCTGGGATCTAAAACTTCGCTGTGTTGCATTAACACCTCTGAAACCAAGAAGCTCACTATATAATTTAATAATTATTTTAAGTCGATTGGTTATCTCAAAATTTTTCATGGATAGCTTTTTGGCCTTCTCTGGTGTGAACAAATGCGCTTTGTCGTATGAGTTGAAATTATTCAACGCGTTTGACATTGCAGCAAGACGGATGGTTTTGCGTCGTTTGTCGCACGATTTATATCATTTGTCGCATGTTGCAGGATTTTGCGTGAAATCGCAGCAGTGGGAACCAGGGGTTACAGTAAAATTGTTACACAATTGTATAGAATTGTGTAGGGGTTACACAATTCGCAGCTTTTAATGACAGATGTGAATTGGGCATAAGGTTTTGAAAAGAAAGTTTTTAGGACAATTTTTTATGGGGAGATGGGGGAGTTCTTGTTAGGATAGGAGTTTTGCTGGGGATTTTGTCTCTGCAAGAACTTTTGTGAATCATAAAGTATTGTCTTTTCGGAATAAATTTCCATTATGTGTAGTTACAGTAACAAGGACAGTGACAATAAAATCCGATCGTTGCGATTGGGTAAGTGGAAATATTCAATACTATATATTTGTTAAAAAATTATGGTAAAATAGGAAATTTAATTAAATTAAAGAGCCTTCAGCATTCAATTATGTGTTTTTGGCAATTGCGAGCCCCAGAATTAGGGGGGGGAAATATAAATTAGGGAAAATAGAAAGCTAAATTTTAAATGAAAAATGCGTCAATGCCCAGTAATGAATTTTTTGTAGTAGCAAGTGCCAAAGAGAAAAGAAAGAAACTTATGTTTAAAAAAAAGTATAAAAATATTTAATACCACACAGCTTACCAACAGCTTACTGTAGCTTACTTTGAAGGAGTAGTTCTTTTTAGAAATGACTTTTAGTGAAGAAAAAGCGTCGTCGAATCCAATCATTGAACTAATTTTACTTATTTAATTTAACAGTTTGAAGTGGAAAAACTGGTGAAAGTAGGGCACTGACCTAAAGACTTTATTAATTACCAAAAAAAAACAATTCTAAAAAAATCTTCGTTTTTAAGTGTGAATAGCCTTAAGGTTAAACCAAGAGGCCAAATGTTTTTACAGTGTTTTTCTAATGCTGTAGAAATTAAACAAGTTTAAATGAATGAAATAATACTTACTCAAAACTTCAAGAACAATTTTGTAATTTTTCGTTGGAGAAGTTCTAAAATCTGTCCGACAAATATAGACTCCACCATCCTTTGGAGCAACATTGGCAATAAGTAGGCTTGCAGGCTCCATTGATGTCAAAAAGTAGGCCCGTGGACCAAAAGCTTTGTCGCTTGACCACTTTGTAGCAACGCCATTCTTCAACCGAGCATCGTAGCTGAAAGAAAGTTGAGAATGGTTAATTTAAGCAAGTTTTAATTCAATTGACAGTAGATACTGTCTTTTATCAAAACTATTCTTCAATTAAGATAGTTCCGGTTAAAATGAATTTGCTAAAAGGGACTTGAACTATTATTAATTTTTGACAAACTGAAATTTCGTTTATATTCAGTATTATTCTTTGGTGCCCTTATATAGTTCGTTCAGATGCATGAGAAAGTGGAAATTTAAGCTAATGAGTACGAGGGGGAAAATTTTCCAGCAATAGCTACAAGACGTTTCCTAGAAAGCGCAGATAACATACACTTTTACGTGCCAAGTCTCTCAGCCAAGTGCCTTCTATGCCAAGTGATTTCTTGCCAAATATCTTCCCTTTTGCGTTAGTTTTAAACAAAGCATTTCCTGTGTTGTACAAGAACTGATAGTTCTGGATAAGAACCACCAAACCTATAATGTATACGTGCTTAACAGTTGACATGCTTTCCATTTTCAAAAATGCTTCCTCATTTTTAGTCGACGACACACGAAAAACTATTCGGTAGTTGGTACCACGAAAAAACTAGAAAAAATCCCTAGTCTCAAAACTTGATCTGTACTACAGGAAAAGCCGATCAGTTTTCCCATGGTACTGATCTTTTTTTCTTTTCCCCGTGCATTTTCCCCATTCTTTTCTCGTTTTCTTTTTTTTGTTTCCCATACGTCTGAACAGAATTCCCTGAAACAATACAGCCACATTTTCTTCAAACATAAATTATCCTTTACTAGCTCCCCTGGGATCTCCAAATTCAAAATTTGAAATCTCCCTAAACTACCCATTTCGTATTCCCTGAAAGTTTGAATTAAATCCCATTAGCTGTTACTTACCTATTGGAGATAAACCCATTTTGCAACCTGGATTTAGTTCAACATCTCCTCAGCATTTGCTGAATGTTTTTACTAAAAATGTATAGATTTTTTTGGTGACATTGTAGGTACACCCACTTGACTCACTATATATATGTAGTATATTTTAAAATAACTCAACACCCACCTCAACATCCCCTAATAGTATCACTTAGTATTGCTATCCTTTCCTGAAATACTGGATAAATGCCCTCTTAAGAACCAGGATGCACAAATTGTCTGCTGATTTGCTTCGGTGCCCAAATTCACACCCCCTGAACGTTTTAACTTAATATCCCTAGCCATTCGTAAGATACTGAGGATTCGCCCTTTGACAACCTGGATGCAGGGGAGTGGCTTTCGATTTAGTTCGACATTCTTCCCAAAGCCTCTAATAGTTTCAGCTTTATACCATTAGCCGTTCCTGAGAGTAGTGATGTCTCAACAATTCTAAAGGAACTGTCCCCCTTTGAATCCCGGTCCCGACATTTTTTTGAAAATTCTTTGAGATACGGGAGCCTGTTACGTAATAGGATTCGTTTACCTTTGGTTGTTACATAATAGGGTTTGTTTACATGCAGATGCAGGTGCTTGTTACGTAATATAAGAGTGTTCACTTATGCAAATTGATGCAAGTGTATGTTACGTAACAGAGGTTTTTACTTTTGGTTGTTATGTAATAGGACTTGTTTACTTGTGCTGAGCGTGATACAATCTTGCGTGACTTGGTGGATTTATTGCGAATTACGCAATCTTGCATGATATGTTAGATATGGCTCCGCCGCTAGTCAAGTTGGGGAGCTCAAGTAATATGGAATATTTACTTATCTCGAGGTTGACGTAATCTTCTGTGACGTCGTAGATTTATTGGCAATGACGTAATCTCACATGACTTGTTTCTTCACACACGTGGGGTGGTAAATAATGACGGTACAAACGTCGGCTGCTACTTAATGATGGCTTACACGTAGGGTGTTACGTAATGACGGTGCAAACGTGGGATGCTATGGAATACTTTTAGAGATTTTTTCTTCGAGAACCCATTTTCTTCAAGATTGTATTTTCTTTCAATGCGTTTTTTTTCTGAGGGACCATTTATATTCCAAAATTTGTGTCCACATTAGGATTCAAAATAGATTCCCCCTCAACGGAATGGATTGCTAGACAACTGGATCAAGAAAGACCAATATTTTTATTTGGGGAATATTTTCTACGTGATAACCAATTCCACGGACAGAGAATTCCCACACCTCTGCCACATTATGCACAAAGTTTGAAGAGGGGGTAGAGAGGTAGATACGTTCAGGTTTCACAAATGGGGCAACGCACCTACACAATGGGTAGGGGTAACAGACTGTCGGACTGTTATCAAAGTGGAAGCCACCCTTTTTAGAAAACAAAACACTTGATATTCATGTTTAAAGGGAAATATTTCTTTAATAAATAGTTTTCCTTTTTATTTTATTTCAGAAAAAGATAGGTGTTGCTATGATTAGGCGACAATATCGAGACATGAAGATTGAAGTTCAATAGATTGACAAAACCCTTATATTTTAGGAATGGGGCACCAAGTGCGCCAGACAAGATCGAATTTAAGTTTAGAACATCTGCTTCAAAAACTCCTTCGAAAATTTCGAGACATCTAAATTCAATATGGGAGACCTGATGTTGGATTCCAGTTCCTATTCAATGACGATTTATTCATAGCTTCGACAAAAGTAAACGGAACCAAAACGGAACCAAAAGTGTCACGAAAGTGCAACTTAATTTTCTTTGTGAGATAGCAGACAGTAGAATCAAAACTCCAATTTGAAGACAATTTCTTCATTCTAAGAAAAAATTAAGGGAAACCAGAAGAAAGAAAACAGTTGGGAAAAGCAAGAATAATTCGGAAATTCAGGGAAAACTATTATACAGTTCAAACTTAAAGATAAATTGTTTTTTCCTGCGAGGAAAGTAAGGAAGAACAAGAGAAAAAAGAAGAAATGCAAGAAAGGCATATAATTTGAAAGTTCATTGCGCTGGTGTACAGCAGTATTTTCAGTGAGTTATTCTTTTCAGCCCGTAATTGGGAGCATAAGGTAGAGGAGGAGGTCTCAACTCTCTTAGTGAAAAGCAAAAACAGATCAAGAGGTAGAATTAAACGGACCATGTCGAGTAATTGAGAATCCGAGAGGTAGTAAAAGTGTGGCTGTTCCTTCAGTCTCGAACCTGAAGATGATAGTCAGTCCCCTCAGCCAAAAACTGATTTTGGTTTCGTGTGGCCAGTTGTGATAATCTTACCATGGTTAAGGGTTACTCACCCATGGCCCCAGGGGAAGATCTGTCCCACTAAAAGTCACTGCCTATTCTCCCAAAGCCTTTTCTATATAACCCTATAATTAATTGTCGTCTAAAGTTTGCAAGTGCATTTGTTATCTATTTGACTGTCCTACGAGGTGAGACCCCGAGAGTCTGTTCATATTTCCCTCAGAATTGTACCTCATACGCCTGTGTCCCAACATTCTAGCCACCCTTTGTATTTTTGCCTAGAGTAATTTTAGTTATGCCAAGGGGAGAGTTTTGTTTTGATTCGAAGGGGAGCTGTTTCTGCCGATAGAGATTAAGGGGCTAATGGAGCCGATCCTCTCGACACCTGGTGTCGTCCCACGCCCCTGAATCTCATTCTTTATTATTACCAATTGTAAATACACGAGGGTGAGAAAGTATACTGCTTAAACTGCCCTGAAAGTCTCTTATAATTGAATCACTCAGAAACCAAAATGTTTTTGCCCTTTTTGATGATGGATCTTTTGAGATAAGGCTCCCTTAGACGGCAGACCAAGCCTGACTGTCTCTTCGCTATATACTAGTAATATTATTATCCGCTTTTTCCGTGGATTTACTTCTTCAAACCGCAAACCGATTCCCAGTTGCTTCATTCGAATGGTCTGGCACTGAAAGGCGGTAGATAACAGTGGATCTTTAGACCAGCTCTCCCAAACAAAATTGATAAACTGTAAATTTGGACATTGGATACAGATAAGATGATGGATACAGATAAGATGTATAAAATTTAATCTTTAGAAGTTCAGGTTAACTTTATTTAAACTTTCTACTAAGAGCGATGCAACCTTGACCATCTATCTTAGCGCAGGTGTGTTGGGTAGCTAAATACCGATGTGAATATTAGGTAAATGTCTGTTCCCTATTTTATACAAACTTTTTTTTCACTTTTTCTTTGCTCTTTAAAATTTCTTGATTTTAAAATGTTTACCCTTACAACTCTACTTTAATTTGCCCCCTGAATATTGTAGTCATCATGTGGATGACTGGTTAAGGAAATAGTCTGGGTGCATGACTCATTCTGTGTATTATCTTGTCAAATAGCTTATTTTTTTCATTCTTTGAATTAAGCTGGTTTCCATTGATTGTATTTTTCTCTTGGTCGAGAGGAAGGGAAAGATGTTTCATTTTTTTTAACCTTACATACTTAAATTATAAATGTGAGTTTCCCTATATATTACAAGAGTTATTTTCCCTGAGCCAGGGTAGGGTAGGGAGTCTGTTATTGGTCAGCTTTGGAGTGCTGGTTTCCTAGACTTGGTAGCAGTCCAAGAGACGGAGAATATCAAGGAATTAGGTTGTTCACATCTGAAATACAGTCAGGCACAATTGACACATTGCTTTTGATGATTTTGCCATAAAACCTAGCCTGTAACAATAGATTATAGCCAGATTTTTTTGTTTAAAGTGTTAACTGTGGGTGTGGACATGTCGTCTACACCTGCGTCTACAAACGTTTTTCGATATATACATTCGATATATATATATATATATATATATATATATATATATATATATATATATATATATATATACTAGCTGTTAGGGTGGTGCTTCGCGCCACCCCAACACCTAGTTGGTGGGGGCGCTTCGCGCCCCCCCCCAAGCCCCCCAGCACACGTAAGTCGTTACGCGCCATATTAGTTACGCGCCATTGTAGTTGTGTCCCTATGTCCCACCTGTGAATATAGATAGATATATATATATATATATATATATATATATATATATATATATATATATATATATATATATATATATATATATATATATATGTTTTTAACTACGTAAAACTTGCGAATATACAACATTCCTTGCTGTCCCATTGTCTGTGCATATAAATAGATTGTCAGGTTTACCGACTCTTGAACATGCAACCTATAATGGTCCATGGGAAAACAATCCGTATTCAGATCTATGCCTCATGATTCTAATGATTGCCCTTGAGCTTTGTTGATGGTGATTGCTAATCGACCATTCCCTGTGTCGCCGTCGTCATTTATATATCCCCCTGTGCCCCCCGGCGTCCCCGTTGTAGTTGTGTCCCGGTCGTCATTTATATTCCCTGTGTCTCGGTCGTCATTTGTGTCCCGGTGTCCCAGTCTGTGATTTCTCTTTGAGTTTCCGGGCGTCATTTATATTCCTTGTGTCCCGGTGTCCCGGTCGTCATGTGTGTCCCGGTGTCCCGGTCTGTATATACATTCGTTTTTGAATTGGTCTTTTTTTTAGTTTTTAGTTTTTTACCTTTTTTAGTTTTTTTAGTTATACCTCATGATTCTAATGATTGCCCATGAGCTTTGTTGATGGTGATAGCTAATCGAACATTCCCTGTGTCCCCGTCGTCATTTATATATCCTCCTGTGCCCCCCCCCGCGTCCCCGTTGTAGTTGTGTCCCTGTGTCCCGGTCGTCATTTATATTCCCTGTGTCCCGGTCGTCATTTGTATCCCGGTGTCCCGGTCTGTATATACATTCGTTTTTGAAATGGTATATGATGAAATAAATTTTTGTATTTTTTCCCATTTTTTTCTTTTTAGTTTTTTTTGGTTTTTACTTTTTTTTAGTTATTTTTTCTTTTTTCTTTTTAGTTTTTTTATTTTTATTTTTTTCTAGTTTTGTTTTTCTCCTTTATTTTTCATTTTTTTTTCTTTTTTTTTCTTTTTTAGTTTTTTTAGTTTTTTAGCTTTTTTAGTTTTTTTATTAGTTTTTAGGTTTTTTTTCTTTTTAGTTTTTTTGTAGTTTTTACCTTTTTTTTAGTTTTTTTAGTTTTTTTTTTTACTTATGTCCTGGTCGACATAATACTCCCTAATTTATACTCCCTGTGTCCCGGTCGTCATTTGTGTCCCGGTGCTTTGTTGATGGTGATTGCTAATCGAACATTCCTTGTGTCCCGGTCGTTTTCTCTTTGAGTGTCCCGGTCGTCATTTATATTCCCTATGTGCCGGTGTCCCGGTCGTCATTTGTGTCCCGATGTCCCGGTCTGTAATTTCGTCAGTCAAAAACATGACGTCAGTCAACACACAAACATGACGTCACCCGACAGACCCACACACACACACAGACAACTTAGTTTTATATATATAGATATATATATATATATATTATATATATATATATATATATATATATATATATATATATATATATATATATATATATATATATATATATATATACTTACGTAGCACTTAGGTCCTCCCACGCCTGAAGGTGCATAAGGCAGCAATAGTGGCTCGCCACGACAACCTCTCCTGAGCCCTCGACAAAAGCTCCTCCATCGAAGGCCTCGCCAAATTCGCCTCCTTCTCTAACATCCTGTCAATGGTCATTTTGGGTCTCCCTGTTTTGCTGAGGTCAGGGGATGTCCAACACCATATGTCACAAGGCAGCCTTCCATCACCCATTCGTACCATGTGCCACCAATACATCCATCGTCGCTTTCTAATGACATCAAGGATAGGGG